>NC_044396.1:47098009-47400629 GCF_006542625.1 Nomascus leucogenys | reverse complement strand
CCAAGTTTCCCTCTGCAGTTTCAGTTCCTCAGTTTGGGAGCAGACCTAGCTAGACTTCCCAGAAACACAAAGAGGGTTTTAGTGTAATCTTCATCCATATCTGTATTTTTTTCTTTCTCCTGTGTTCTTTCTAATCTATATTATTTTACAGTTTGAGTATTTAAAAATGTAACTATAACCTTAATGATTTGAAATTAATTGGTGGCTATCTTAGAAAATGTTCTCCCTACATCCTTTGCTGTTCTTAAATTAGGATAATTGATGCTGTCAGTAGCGAAGCCAAACAAGTGACTTCTAAGGCCCAGCATCAGATTATTCAAATGTGATAGCCTGATCTGAAATTCCTAAGGGTTCCGATGGTCATGATTTGAGACCAGTAATGAAGGCTTTTCTGTTTGCAACTGGGCCTCCCAGCATTTCAGGAGAGGCCTTCCTTCAAGAAGAGCTAAGCCTACTGTTTGTTGTTATTCTCCAAAATCACAAAGAGAGTAACCTTGGAGCAAATGGGAGCGGGGGAAAATAGGGATGCCAGGTGAGACCGGGTCAGCAGCTATATACAGAAATTGCCTTCAGGGAAGCCTGGACTTCCCTGTACCATGGGTGCAAAGTTGTTTTTTTTTTTTATTTCTTATGCTCTGACCTCAATGAAACTTCTTTCTTTGAAAGATGATGGTAAATTTCAGTAGTAGGAAGCTTCTTCTTGCCTGGAAGTTTAGGTCAGTACCCTTCTGCCCCAGTGTCCTGAAATAATTAGATTTATAATAATAATAGCTCTCAGTTGGAAGCTACCTGTTTCTGACAAGGAACTAAACAAAATCTGTGCACTTATTTTTTCATTTGATCCTTACAACAATTCAGTGAGGATTAGAGAGATAGAGTGACTTAACCAGACCTCAAAAAGATAGTAAATATCAGAGCTAGGATTCTGACCTTGGAAGGTCTAAGGCTTCTGTCAAACTCCATCCTTGGTCAGCTAGGCTTAATTTTATTTTAGAACTTTAAGGACAAAATGTTGACATACTTCAATTCTAAAGAGTATTGAGATAACGGCAATGTGTTACATGTGTGAGAATACTCTGGGAAATCTTAGCTTACGTCAAATGAAACCGTGGATATTTTACCATTTCTTAGTTACAAAGCAGTACTTTCATACTTGTGCACATATAAAAGCTGAACAATCACACGGTGGATATTTGCTGTCCCTAGATTCCTTGATGCAGAGCAGTGATTCCTCCCTCCCCTTGTCAGCCAGCTTTTGCCATGCCTGTGCCACCACTGCCCAGTCCTTTCCCTCCACACTCCACTACTTTTCTTGTCCAAGTCCAGGACTCTTTTCCCACCCTGGTTCTCTTCCTTTTCCCCTCCAGAAGATAAACTACAGGAAGTCTTTCCACAGAAGACATCTCACCCTCCCTCCACCCTTCCCTAGAATTCCCACTTCTGGGGAACTGAACATCGAGGGTTCTTATCGTCGTCAAACTGGGGGTAATTGTCTTCATTTTTTTAACTATTTTTTTCCACATCCCTATCTTTAACATAAGCTTTCTTTGTAGGAAAGATCTAGCAAGTGAGATGCCATCCAGTATTTAGAGAGATGCCCTTACAATTCTTCCCTGGGAGTAGGATTCCATATCAGCATGTGATGAGTAGAAATGGGAGCTTCTTTTTCTCTTTTCTGGACCCCTTGATTGAGGAGGCAAACCAAGAGCACAGGCTTTCTGTTAGCTCTGGTCCTCCGCTAATTTGGCTTCTTTATGCAGAATGTGAGTTTACACCCAGCATTTGTTGATTTCTACTCAAGAGACAAAATAAAAATGATTGGCCATAAATAGACACATACAGCATGTATTTTTATATGCATATATGAAATATATACATATAATTGTATATTATATATTATATGTATATATGAAATATATACATATAATTGTATATTATATATTACATGTATATATGAAATATATACATATAATTGTATATTATATATTATATGTATATATGAAATATATACATATAATATATATATTTATTTTATATCTTATATACATATAGAAATAGCCCAACACTGAATGCTCAACTCCATGCTGGTTGCCTGCATATGGCTTAGCAAATAGAACCTAGCCATAAGCAAAAATCAATTTAACACATTTCTTTTAAAAAATAAAAATTTATTAAAACTCAAAGGTTGGCTGCACATGATTTAAAATAGTATGTTAAAACCTAATAAATTGCAATCAATTGTTAACAGTAAAAAATGTCTATTTAATTTTTGGGGGGATTCTCATCTACCCAACTAGTTCTATAAATGCAGGCAAATAATTTAACCTCTCTGGACCTCATTTTTCTCATATGCAAAGTTCAGGGACGATTTCTTAGGTTTCTTCTTGAGCAAGCATTCTATGATTCCATTTGAGCATAAGTAGAGAACTGTAGAATGTTATCTTAAGGAAATAAGTGGATTAAGTTATTTGTCATGGTGTAGTTTGCAACAGCAAAATCCGAAACATCCTAAATGTTCAAAATGGAGAACTGATAGAATAAATGAAAGAACATGAATTCAATATGCAACCATTTAAACACTAATGTTGATGATATTTATTGGCATGGAAAATTATTCACAGTCCATTTTAAGTCATCACATTAAGTGATAATAAAAATATAGCTAACATTTATTGATTGCTTCTTTGAACCAGTGTATTACTCAAAGTTTTACATTATCTCATTTATCTTATTTAATCCTGATATATCCTTAATGAATTGGAGACTATCATCATCCCTATTTTATAGCTTTGGAAACTGAGGCTTAGAGAAATTAAGTAAATACATCTACTAAGGGATGAGCTGAGATCTGTATTTAGCATTTCCAGCTCCAAAATCAGAGCTCAATTATCTGACTTTTGTTATGGAAAACAAAAACAAAAGCTCAAAACAAACTAGCAAATATGCACTAAAAAGAATCTTGAAAGACACACATTTTAATGTTTTGCTCCTGAGTGGTTGGATTAAAGGCGATTTTTTTTCCTATGTATATTTTCTAATTTTTTTAAGCTAGTTAACATGGGTTACTTATAAAATAAAGCCAAAAAATATAGAACTGGATCTCAGAATGTACGAACTCAATATGAGAATTGAAAAAGTCTAGATGACTAAAAAAATATAGATTGCATTATGTATAAAATTATGTGCTGAATGATGAAATTAAATACTTCAGTTACCCCTTTAAACATTGAATATGGAATGATGACCTAGCACTAAAAAACATGTCCTGACTAACTTTCAGAAGTGGCTCCTTTCACTTGAATCTGGTCTCTCTAATGATTTGTTTATGGTTTGGAGGGGGAGTACATTATTTGTTTTCCAGAAGCTTGGGGATTTTTTTAGCCAAAGGAGAGGCCCTTATTTATGACAACTACGCACAATGCCTGGTATGAAAATTTCCCCTAAAAATACTGCTTGGAGACTTATGTAGACCCCCAAGCAATACTGAGAGGACACAAATTCCTTCCCCATTCTGGTATCATTAATGAATTATGGCAGGAGAAAGCCCTGCATGTAAACACTAAGGACTTTCCTGGAAGTATGTGGAGAGAGAGGCAGATAGTATTAGGGCTACCCTGCCCCACTCTCACTTGAGCTGCTTCAGGTGCTTAGCCCGGGGTTCCAGTAATCCCTGAATCCTCAAAGCCTCAGCTGGCAAACCCTGACCTCAGGGTCCCCCAGCCCAGGCCCCAGGAAGAGCCAATGTCAGACATTCTCTGGGGCAGGTTCAAGTTTACCTCGTTTTCTGGTGTCACTCAGGCTTTGCACACTGGCTTTTCATAGGTGAAATTTTACCTTACTCCCCAGTTCCAGAAGAGGCCTGCATTGAGCCCAGTAGCCTGAAGTTTGCTTTGACTGGTGGGACCAGTCTTGCCCTTGACATTATCTCAGAGGTTGAAGGCCTGACCTTGCTGTTGAACCTGCCTGCTATTGCCTGGACAGTAGCCTGGACAGTAGCCTGGACTTGCTCATTTGTCAGTTGTGTGGTCCTCCCCTGATCACTTGTCGCATCTTGGCAGAAGTGTCTGATCCTTAGGCCCTGATATCAGTGTAAATCTGCTTATAGCAATCCCTTGATCATCCCAGCTTCAAGTAATTCTTTTTGTTTACACTCTGATATCACTTAGTTTGACACTTCAAATATATTGCTCTTTATTGAGAGCCTAAGTTCTCATTTCTCTCTTCTAATTCACTATCTTTATAACAAACTCTGTCTTTTTATTCCTAGTATACAGAGATTTTTATTGGATTTATGCAAATAACATAAGAACACTCACAGTTTTTGAATTCTGGAGGAATTAAGTAATGTAATAAAACATTTTTATCTTTGTTTATAAAATTATACTTTACCAAATTGCTGTAAATTACATATAGCTGAAGAGAGAAAATTTTCTTAAATCTAGAAGACAAAACATTTGAGTAAAGGACCAACAATATTTTAAATAAAAGTATAAAAACCTGATCTTGATCAGTTTTTCAATCTCATATAATCAACTTTTGTTCTGCTAGACTCTGAGTCATTTCATGACTCCATCAAATTCTTTATGAGATTTCTAGAAATTTTATGTAGCCTATGGATCTTAAAATTATCTGAAATTTGTATTGAAGAGACCTTGGAGTCTTTCTCATGAATCTGATTGTAAATGTTTTTAGAGAAGAATAAAAAACAATAATGCTACATGACTAAAACTTAGAATAGCATGGTTGAAAAGCTGATGAAAGCTTACAATGGACAAATATTCAATTATTTTTATTATATATAACATTTTAAGATAACCAGGTTTATGACTGACAACACATTGAATTTCTATAAATTTATATGATTTTTGAAACATGTACATCAACGAATACCCATAAATGCAACTAAAAGAAGATCTAATATCACCTATAATTTGCCAGTGTTTCTTATGCAATTTAACAAATAAGCCTGATTCTTTAAATCTTTACAAAATGAGAGATATATCTTTTGATGTTTTTCACAAACTGTGTCTTTCGGTTCTTTGTGTCTCAGATCACTCTTTGCAGGATGCTTACACATAGTAGGTATATGACAATGCTTCTGTAACGAATGATGAGGCACTCATTGCTTTTTATTTAAACCAGTTAAAAAAATTAATGAGCACAAATAAATGTCAACTTTCTACCAAAAATTTCATTTTGATAACTGTTGCATGAAAAATTAGTACATTGTGTGTTTTTAAATGAAGATGATTTATTGCTATTGTCTAAAGCGTGAAGAAAGACAAAAAAATTGTTTGCAGGATCATTGGCTTGAGCACATCAATGGCACTGTTGGACAATTCTTGCTGAGCGTTAAGATGATTTATGTAACAGACCGAAGCTTTCCACAGTAATACATTATAGTCTCAAAGCTATCAACCCTTGTTCATGCAGAGACAAAAGAATCTGAAAAATACCTACTCCTGAAGGTCTTCTCAAAAGAAATCAGAGATTATGTTGACGCAGTTTAAACTCTTTCAGGAAAAATCACCATTACATGTAATATCTTTACTTCTAAAAATGAACAGAAGAAGCTTATTATTTTTCTAATAAACTTCTCAGTTTAATTTGCTTTCCCTTCAGTTCTCTGAATCATGCAACAGGAATGTTTAATAATAGAAGATGAAACATGTTTAAACATTGGCATTCTTCTATCCTTAGGTTTCAGGAATTATGTTACAGATTAAAAATTAGTGCATTATGTATATGTTTGATGGCAGTACTATTTATTTATCTTTCAAATACAGTTCTATATAAGAAACATATTTTACAAAGTTATAACCATAGCCATATTTTTAGTGTATGCATGATTGCATGAATCCATCACATAATTTAAAGATACATACAAGATGATATCTTTTGAATTCTTCTGAGTTATGGGACTTCTTGTCACCAAAGATAAAGTGCTCTGTATAATGATTGCAATATGTGGACAGAGACCCACAAATATAATGCCTCTCTGGTAGAGAAACTAGATTTTGAAAAGAGAAGAAAAGGCAACGTTTAAAAGAGATTTCCCATTATTTATTCCTGGTTAGCATATATTAACACTATCTCTGGGCCGTATGAAAACATGAATTCTCTGTAGTCAAAAGAAAAGTCAGCATAATTAACATTCCATTTCCAGATGTTGTCATATAGAATAAGAATATAGGAACTGGCTGTAGCAAAAGGAAATGTGGATTGCAGAAGGAGAAAATAATGTAAACAGGATACTCAGATCATGGAACATGTAAAGCAGTATGATTAAAAAGGAATGTGAGTATGTCATTAAACAGACAGGGGAAATGAGATCTTCCAGAATCAGGTGAGAAGTTTCCTTTTCTACTGAAATGGGAGGCTGGGAAGGTTGGACTTCAGGGAAGGACTTTGGCTTTAGTGAAATGGCTGAAAAGGCATCCAAGCAGATCAAACCAAAGCAGATCAGAAGGATCCACTATTACTTTCCCAATCTCAGTCTCTTGATTCCATTAATAGTCTCAAAAGTGAGCCTCTAATTAGCAATTTGACCTCCTTGCCACGAATCACCCAGAGAAGATCGCTTTTCTAAGGACACAGCCAGTATGTTAGAAAGTATAGCTTTTGTACAAATTTAGACAGTGACATTCTGGTTCAGAAATTCATTCGCCTTTTAGTTGGGTTGGTAGGAGTCGAACTGTGAGAGCCAGATCAGCCAGGGCTGCAGGCCTGCCAGCAGAGCTCCCTGAAGGAGCAAAGTTGTTGGGTCTCTGCACATGCAGTAATTCTCGGCACCTTCCACTTCCTTTGCCACCCTGTTCCCCACCATGTTTTTATTCCTTAACTTAAAAAGTGCACTTTAATTCCATTAGAATAAAGGTGAAGCCTTAACCTAGCTATTTATGGGGAGCAAATAAATAAATACATTAGGTATGAATGGGGTTACACTTTTCTCCACTATGAGGCCTAATCAATGGCAAATATACTGAAATTCCTTTATAATGATATTCTGGAGAATGGATCTAAATCTTCTGTACTGTCTACAGTTGTTTGTTTTCTTGGACATGACCCAACCCATGGCATGTATAAATCCATTTAACAGTAACCGTAGCTATGTAAAGCCATTGTTTATCCAGAACTTTGTATCTGACAAACACATATTATTAGGCTTTTTACATATATTTTTGTTTTTAATGCTTATAAGAACCCCATGGTTTTTAAGCTTGCTGCAGAACCCAAATTAATATATGGTTTAAAGGACCTGGAAGCAGACCTTGTCCATTGGGCTTCAAAGCCTCAATTCTTGGCAACACACACAGTGGCCGTTCTTAACAGTCACTAAAGAAGTCACACGTATTCTCGCCTAGTCCAACATCTGTCTCCTTCTCATCAGAGAAAGATGTAGCACTTTATAAGCTAAATGTGCGATTACCAAATTTTAAGGTTTTAAGAGAATGACTTGAAATAGTCATTAACTCTCTATTATAGAACCATAGAAATACTCTTGGGGTTGGCAGTATTTTGAAATTACTACTTTAATGCTCCCAACAGTCCCCTGTGGGCTTGAAAAGTTCATCTATTTTCCAGAATTAACCATGCCTCATGGTAGTTCACTCCACTCTAACCCACATTCAGTGGCACTGGGATCGTGCTTCCTACCCGCAGTGGTGCACAGTGCCTCTTGCGCTGGAACACAGGAGTCCTGTTGCATAGCTCAGCACCAGCAACACCTCGCGACCCTCTTGTGTCTCGAACCAGGGAGTAGCTTAAGATCAGGGAGAAGCTGGTTAAGTAACAGTAATATAATTTTGAGTTCTTTGAATCATGTGCATCATTTAGACTGGCTCCGGTTTAGAACAAATCACTTTGTATGCTAATATGTTTCCAATTTACCTTGAGTTAATATGGTGAAGATTCAAGATAAAATTAAAAGTGTTGGCCTGATTTTCACCCTGTAGTCCCTATATACTTTTTCTCCATTTGTGTAAGATGGTCATTGCTGACTTTCAGCATTGGTTGGGGAAGAGGGAGCTCGCATTGTTCATGCTGCTGTTCAGGTTCCAGTCCCTGAACTGGGATGGGTACATGTCACTATAAAATGTGATGAAGAAGATGATACCACCTTTGAAAATCTATACCTGGCCTCCCTCAGCATTCTAGACTGGAACCCAGCCACATAGGACTTCCGAGGACATGTGATTCACTCCTTGGTGGCCTCTAATTTGTTTTATTTTTTTTAAAAGTAGTCCTCTTATCTCCTGGGCGTCTGGGGATCATCTTGGAAAGGACCAAGTGATCTTTGTTCCCAAGAGAGTTGGAGAATGAATGATTTGTAAACTCCAGGCCTCACTGAGTCTTGAGGGAGGAAAATAAGCCCAAGTCAGAAAAGGACCCTGCCAGAATAAGTGGACATGAGCACCAGGTCCCCTGTATCACCCAGGGATGGCCTTCACATAAGCCTTCTCTGACAATTCAGCCCCTGATCTCATCACTCATATACCTTCTTGTGGTCTAATCAGGCCTTCTCTTGTGGCCAGGCATGGGCATCAGAACTGCTGCTGTGACTTCCTTCGCATGCCCCAGCAGTCACCCAAGGGGCCCTGATGTCCTGCCTGCCATGGGGGTTAGGCTCCACAGCTTCTGAGAGCCAGGGGGCCACAAACTCTCCTTTACGAATCCTCCGAAATCTGTGTGTCACTATGGGATAGTAGGTACCAGTCACTTCAGGGGATCAGAGCAGCAGTCAGAGAGGAATTTTGTTGGTCACTTTTGCATTGTAATAAAGGAATACCTGAGACTGGGTAATTTACAAAGAAAAGATGTTTAGGTGGCTCACAGTTCTGCGGGCTGTACAAGCATTGCACCAGCATCTGCTCAGCTTCTGGTGAGGCTTCAGGAAACTTTTACTGGTGGTGGAAGGTGAAGGGGGAGCAGGTGTGTTGCATGGTGAGAGAAGGAGCAAGAGAGATGGGAGGAGGCACCAGGCTCTTTTTAACAATTGGATCTGTGTGAGCAAGCAAGAACTCACTCGTTACTTGGTGAGGAGGGCACCAAGCCATTCATGAATGGCATTACCAAACACCTCTCATCGGGCCCCACCTCCAACACTGAGGATCAATTTCAACATGAGATGTGGAGGGGACAGACATCCAAACTATATCAGGGATACAGACTGCTCTGCCCAGCCTTCCTGAAGCTGCTCAAGCCTCTACTCCCCTAACAGGATATTTTTGGCCTCCTGATATTCTGTGAGATTGTTACATACCATGTAGGTAACTGGCCTGTGCAATGTCTTGACAATAAAAGATATTTACTCAAACCCAGGAATAATAGTGTATATTCACAAACTTTGTGCTTTTAAAGAGTCATTTTAGCATTCATTTATTCATGCACACATGCATTCACTCAGTGATTCATTTATTTTTTCATTTAACAAACACTGAACACTAATTCTATTTAGGCAGCCTAATGGGGAATAGGGAAAATATTGAATCATATTCTATTGTAAAACATCCCCCAAAACTGCAAATTGTCTAAATTATAAAACTATTGTTAAGTTAAATGTATGTTTATTAAGTTTTTAAAAATCAAAATAAAGCTCTCATGTCATAGAAACCAATGACGAAGAATTAGCAAATTCATTTCCACATTAAAAAATAATAAGTAATTAGCCCGGCATTGAACTTGTTCTAAGTTCTGGGACATTTTGGCATTTATACAGTTACCACTATACTTTTATATGGCATCTATTACACTGTAATAGGCTCATGGCAAATAAGCATATCATGACTTCTAATATAAAGAACAGAAACTACTAAGTAACCTTAGTAGTTAAGATTCTCGATCCACATAACTGCCTATTACCAGTTAAGTTGTGGAATCTGTGGTTTTGGTGTATAATTGTCTGAATTAAATACATTAATGTGTAATTACATGAAAAAAACCATGTCGCTTAACTCAATTGCAATACAATTGTTATCACTGAATGTAAAGTGACACCAATTAAACCTTCTTTTAAACACCACAAATTAAGAATTAACTACTGAAGAAACCCTAGAATGTAAAGTGGTGGTCTACTATAGGTGGAATATCCCTTAGTATTTTCAGAGATTTAATGGCATTCCTAAAATTAAAAACATCTTTCTCCTTTATTGCTGGCATTAGTTGTGACTTATTCAGGAGAATTTCTTTCTCTCTTTATTTTTTTATTTTTTTATTTTTTTTTGAGACAGAGTCTTGCTCTGTCACCCCAGGCTGGAGTGTCTTGGCACGCTCTCAGCTCACCGCAACCTCTGCCTCCTGGGTTCAAGTAATTCTCCTGCCTCAGCCTCTCAAATAGCTGAGACTACAGGCATGCGCCACCACACCCAGCTAATTTTTGTATTTTTAATAGAGATGGGGTTTCACCATATTGACCAGGCTGGTCTCAAACTCCTGACCTCAAGTGATCTGCCCACCTCAGCCTCCCAAAGTGCTAGGATTACAGGTGTGAGCCACCGTGCCCCGCCAGGAGAGTTTCAAACAGGCACTAATTAACTTCTTAAAAGATAGATGTCAACAATTCAGCATTTGCACTGTTGACAGAGAGACAAATTATGAAATCTATGTTCATATAATTTCAGTGGGTGGGCAACGGGGTGGAATTTGGGAAAGGAAAGGCCTGATATTAATGCTAATACTATTACTTAAATTATGAAATTTTGTTTATCAAAAACAGTTGGGTGTTGGCAATTTTGTATCATTCAACCTAATAAGATAGTAGCAATTAAACTACTTTATAAATAGCATGGCAATAAAAATGCCATCTTTTATGATATATTTATCCCTCATGTGTATTGAGTTGATGTTTTCCAAGCTGAGTGAACTTGGACAAGTTATTTAATTTCTGAGTCTCAATTTTCTCTTCAGGAAACTGGGGGTAATAATAGCTAACAATGGATTACTGTAATGATTAAATGGAGGCAACGTAGTCAAAGACCTTGGTACAGGGCTTTAATATGAAATAGACATCTCTCCCACCTCCCCATTAGGCATCTTTTATGCTTATATGCATACTTGTACAAGGAACCAATGGCTTAGATCTGTAAGGGTCTAAAATATATCAGACGAGTGAGAATTTCATCAAACTTGTGATTTTGACACAGCACATACATATTTTTCACATAGGATACATATTGTTAACAGGAGAATTTGGTACAAGTGATTGAACTTCTAGAGCTGGTGGGATTTTTTTAGCAGAACTTTAGATATTTAAGAAAAATTATCTGCATATAAGAGTCAAATTTTTCCCTTCATACACCCCCTGTCTCTAACCTACATGTGCTGCTCTGTGACCAGGTCTAAATTCCAGATGTTCCAAGTAGCTCTTCATTTAATCTTGTCTTCTGATGGCACCTAAATAAATATATCAAAACTTGTACAACATTTAGAAAGTGAAACTTGAAGATTTTCTTTCCGTTAGACAAATAGACGCCATCTGGAAAAAATAATCCCAGGCACTTGGACACAGGAGCATGACGCTTATTGGCTGGACACCATATGAATACCTTACACTACTTTATTTGGCTCTCACCCTTGCCTGCTCGTTTCAAATCTTGCACACTTGAGTAGGCGCTGGGCTGTTAGACAAGGGAATCCTTGTTACCCATACACCGAAACATTATGAAGGCTCGCTCTTAATTTGAAAGATAAGCTTGCAAGAATTATCTGGACCGAAACATTTCCTTTCATACTGTGACACCTGTTCTATGAAGGACTGCTCTATATCACTGTGTATTTAATATTAATTGGTAACAATGTTTGATTTTTATTTCTTCCATGTATTTTTCAACATTTACCACATTCCATTTTAAACAGGCGCGTCCTCATATAATCCTTCCTTCCTGTTCCCCTCCCTCCCTTTCTATTTTATCTAATGCTAGTTTGTAAAAGAAAAAAAAACCCACATATGTTAATGCTATTTATTTTACTGCTGGCTTTTATCCCAGAATTAGTATTACAATAATATTAGTACTATTTTGCCTTTCAAAATGGACAGAACTGAATTTAAATATTTGCAATATTATTTGTCAGCTCTTAGGGGGAAATCAAGTAAATCTTATTGGAAATCATAAAAGTCATCTTCACTTTGATTTTGATGATAAGATCTTTGTGATAAAAATAGCTCTTAATGGCATTTTCTTCATATATCAAACTTTCAGTGGAACTACACTTTTATGCAGCATGCTTAAGTCGCTTCTTTTCTAAGACGTTTTCTTTTGTCAGTTGTGAGCAGGTAGCCTTTCAAAACCCAAAAGCAATTGCCCAGAACTTCTGGAATTCATCTTTATTACATCCCATGATCTGAGCGGTAGGGAGCCCTGTGAAACATGTTTGATCAAACATTAATTTTATAAATTGCCTTCCTTCCGTACAATTCCCATGAAAAAGGTATTCAGCTAGATTAAAACTCTGAAAAATTTTAATGGGAACTTTGAAATCTGTTTGAGTTCAGCTTTTTGGAAAAATAAAACCACCTAATGGAAGTAGTCTTTATACCAGAAGTGGATCTGCCTTTGAGGCAATTTTCTTTCATGCATAATGGAAATGCATGAAAATGGCAGCAGGATAATCTGAAAGTTTGAAACGTCTTTGCCAAATCCATATGCTGCTTGTAATGATATCTAAAGGGTCAAGTGTGTTTGATATGATGATGAAGAGCAAGAAGATGATAATTTGCAACAATGTCACTTTTGTCTTTTCACAGTCCTACCCTGGTCCAAGCCTGGAAAGTGAAGACTTCAACATTCCACCAATTACTCCTCCTTCCCTCCCAGACCACTCGCTGGTGCACCTGAATGAAGTTGAGTCTGGTTACCATTCTCTGTGTCACCCCATGAACCATAATGGCCTGCTACCATTTCATCCACAAAACATGGACCTCCCTGAAATCACAGTCTCCAATATGCTGGGCCAGGATGGAACACTGCTTTCTAATTCCATTTCTGTGGTAAGAATCTGCTTACCTGTTTGTGGTGGGGGCTGAGGGATACCATAAGGACAAGGACCAAGTTCATGCAGGGGCCTGGCATTGTGATAATAGCATTCTGAAACTGTTTCTAGCTATGGAGACAGTTATTGAGGCGGGTGGATCACGAGGTCAGGAGATCGAGACTATCCTGGCTAACACGGTGAAACCCCGTCTCTGCTAAAAATACAAAAAATTCTCCAGGCGCGGTGGCGGGCGCCTGTAGTCCCAGCTACTCCGGAGGCTGAGGCAGGAGAATGGCGTGAACCCGGGGGGCGGAGCTTGCAGTGAGCTGAGGTCGCGCCACTGCACTCCAGCCTGGGCGACAGAGCGAGACTCTGTCTCAAAAAATAAAAAATAAATAAAAAATAAATAAATAAATAAATAAAATAAATAAATCAATAAATCATACACATTTCTAAAGCAATGTTCTATTTTATATTTAAGTCAAGGTAAAATCAATTAATTACTTGTGCAGTCACTCATATTTATGTCCCAAAGTACTAAATATTGCTTGACACTGAATGTGCTGTCATAGAGTCAAACCAGCTTACCAGCTTTCAGAGAAAAAGTCATCTTGAAAGATGCCACCTTTCATCCAGTGGAGGATTCCTCCCCAAAAGGGAGATCCCCACATCTTCTGAACTGCAGCTGCTGTTAACCTTGATTTTCCTTCCTATTTTCGGCTCTCAGTTTCCACAAATGTATACCATAGGAAGGTAAGAAAACAATTTTCAGTTTTATTTTGGAGGTATAATTCTGGTGATCAAAATTTATCTCCATTAAAGTATTGCAGTCTACTGGACCTGTTGTCTAACAATTTATAATGACAACACTGTGAATTCCCATTAATTTTTCAAATTTAATAGAAATGTGTATCAACCAGCAAACTAGCAAAAAATCAAATTCTCAGGCTCTACCCAGGGAGTCCAGTGGTTTGTATTTTTTACAAGCATCCCATACTTGAGAAACACTGGCTTATTATAAAATCTTTCCTTCTGATTTTTATGTCATCTGAAACTTAATAATTTCTCTGTCTATACCCCAATAGTGGAAAAAAATACCAGTAGTAGATGGCCAAGGAGAGAGCTTTAGACCATGTCATAAAACCCTCCCAGGTTAACAGTGACTTTTAATTAGCACTTTTTGGTTTTCATTGTTCGTCACTTAACAGTTCAACTAACTCTCTTGTCATTTTCATGAGTCACTGAACAGTACTGTCATTTTCACAATGAATAAATTGATTAACTTGCCAATATTATGTTGTTTCTGATTAAAAAATCATTTCATATTATCACCTTATCTAAATCGTTGGGGGATATATCTCTAACTTGAGTGATTTTGCAGGAGGACTTTTCTGTTAATCATGAACATAAGGGTGGGATAAAAGTAGAGTCAAAAGAAACTCCAAAGTAGTTTCTTTAGAGAATGAAACCCAGAGCCTACTGCCTAATACACAATGGTGTATAGAATTTTCCTAAAATCTGGCAGCCATCTGGGCAGCCAAGAAGGGAGAACTCATTGGCAGCACCATCACTCAGGTTTTTAGATTATATTCCACTTGTGTAGATTTAGCTTATGAGTATTAAGTATGACTCCATAAATAGAAAATGGATTTTTTTAACATGCTAAATGTGTAAAGCTGAAAAATGTATTTCAGTATAGTCACCTTGAAAAATCACCTATTTCTCTTTGGGACTAAGCCTTCAGACCCAATTCATGAGCCAAAGAAGGCATTCAGGTCATGCCTCTTTAGGGACCCCTGTTCCCTAGAAAGGAGAAGAAGGGGGCGTTCAGTATACATGGAAAATGCCAGTTTTGTTCTCTAGGCTTATTCCCCATGGTAGGAGTGAGATTGGGGCCATAGGAAGGATAATGAGATATTCGATTATATAGTTCAAGTCTTTTTCCTTTATAAAATTTACCTCCTTTCTAGTAACAAATTTACCCTCCTTAGCATTTCTACATCCATCTCAATACACCTTTAAGAGACATCACTCTTAAAGAAATGCTTATGCAATGTCAGTAACTGTGGCTCCGAGATTTTTTCCAGATTTGCTGCCCATGGCAGTCGTGCCATCCTCAAATGGCACATTTGGGACTGGACTCAGTCACAGCCACAGGATAGGCCATTTTCATGTCCGTTCCCACTGTCCCTTCCTCTTTCCCTATCGGGAGCTTCTTTTTGTTCATAAAATTTCCTTATGCTCTCTGCCCACCAACCTACTGTCAAAAACTGGACTTTGATAATTTGGCCTCAACATGATGTTTCCCTAGGAACTTTCAACACTTGCAGGGTATAGGGGAAACAAATCCCCTATTTGGCCTAAGATAAAGGAATGAAGCTCTGATTTGCCATTCTAGTTCTTGAAGGTGAGCCTGTTCGGGATTTTCATAGGGTGGCAAGCCTTCCCAATACCCCTCAAGCTACATTCTGGAGCTGCACGTCTACTGTGCCTCCTCACAGCACCGGTCCTAGCCTTTAATGCTGCAAGCAAAAAGCGACTCCAACAAATGCCTGTGTTGGTGAGACGGTGGGTAGGGATTCAGCACTTCCCAGTGGGATGTGGTGTGATGATGGAGCTCTTCTATAATCTGTGCTGTCCAACAGCAGTAGTCACTGGCTATTAAATGTGGCCAGTGAGACTGAGGGACCAATTTTTCATTTTATTTTATTTTAATTACTTTACATTTAAGTAGCCACATTCATCCAGCAGCTACTGTGTTAGACAGTATAGGTCTAGTTAATGACGTTGATTCTAGCATTAACTCTATATTAAGCCCATTTTTTCCAAGCCAGTATGGTCTCAGAGAAAGAAGATTTGGAGATTAAATTTGTTGTTTCTGTTTCTCAAGGCTTGGGGATCTCTGGCTGGATTCCAGAAGCCAGAGTCTGATACACTATAAAGTTGCAATAGAAATCTAATAAAGTTGGAAGAATCAGGAGCTATCTTTTGTCTACTAATTCCTGTGAGAAACAAAGAGCCTCTTCAGTTCTTGTTTTGAGCTCTCACACGACTAGAATGCCATTCCTCAGTGTATATATTTTGAATGCTTACCATGGCCTCAATGTTTGAAAAGGCTCAAATGATTGATAAGACCTAGCTACTGTCCTTCTGGACAGTGAAAACATAAGTAGTTATGAAACAATTAGAAACATGGGGTGGGGCAATTAGAGACCAAGAGAGTGCCCAACTCAGATGTGCTGGCCAGGAACTTAGTAGGAACTCTTAGTTCAAAGAGTTTAATACTCTGGTTTGGGTATAAAACTTGGTAGAAAAGGTAGGACAACAGTCATGGCTTGAAGGAGGGCTTTGATTTGGATAAACCAAGAGGAAAGAAAAGGCATGTTGGAGAGTGTTCAAAAATCAGATTGGGTATTTTGAAATGAGAGATTTGACCAAAACCTTCAAAAACCAGTTAAAGAACTTGGGCATGTTAGGACAGGTTATAAGCAATCGCTGGTGGTTTTTACTCAAGGGCAAAAGTATTATGAAAGCAGTGTTGTAGGAAAATCCTTCTGGCAACAGGACCCTGTGCAGATAGCAGCAGTAAGAGACTGGGGTTATGGAAAGCGGCTGGGGCCTGTTATCCCAGTGTAGGTAAGAGGTGCCGAGGAACTAGAGCAGTGTGGCGTGCCATTAAGCCATTTTTGCATCCACAAATATTTATGGATCTAAAGATGAACAACATTTTGTCTTTTCATATTTTACATTTTAAAAGCATGAAGGAATTATTTTCTTTGAAAGAAACTTGGAATATTAAATTTGCTCATCACACTTTCTTGTAAAAAGTTACTAAAACTCTTTGCTAGCAAGTTTGCTCATGGCTAATATGATCACAAAATTTAACAACTGAACTATGGACTGGTTTGCCAATTGTTGAAATATGTTTATGTGTAGGGACAGTTTACGTCATCAGTGCCCATTAGGCAGGAAAACAATGTCTACAGATACGAGATTTTAAATGTTGCCCACCTCGAAATGACAGTGCCCCTTCCAAGATTTTCTTTCAAGGTCACCTACAATATGAGAACAACTAATAAAAGCTAACAGTTGTAGATTCTAAATATTGATTTTGCTGTGAATTTAAAAATCCTATGAGTAGAAGCCATCCTGGGAAAATTTATGTGTAGGATCAACTTTCTCTAACTATATTTTCTAAAAGCTCTTGAATGTGATCAAAGCTGAGCCTTTTGCTGTTAGTATTGTGATTGTATCTTTGTATTAGTATTCTCACATGATGACATTTTAGTATTCGAATGGATCAAGGAAGTGAAAAATACTTAAGTTCTTGTATATTATTTATTGTATATATTTAGATATTGTATAGATTTTAGATGTTATTGTGATGTTTTATATATGCATTATGAGATATTATAGATATGTTACTTATATATCAATTATTATAATATATATCATTTACTGAAATTTTGTTTTTAGATATATTCTCTTGTATCTACCTCTGTTTCTCATCTCCACTGGCAACATAAGTGATACAGTTTCGCCATTTATAAGCATTTCCTACTAATGCCTAATATATTAGACATCAACAATTTAGTCCATAATTAAAAATCAGTGTCTGAATGAGGAACTAGTATCCCAGTTTTACAAATGGAAAATGAAAGTTCAAAGTGGTTAAGTGACTTAATGGCTTAGCCAGTAAATACTCCAGCTTCCTTATCAGGAAAATGGAGATGATAATACTAGGCCTTACCTCACGGGGTTAAGGAAATATTTGAGATTACTCAGACCAGTAGCTGGCACATAGGAAGCATTATATAAGTGTTGGTTAAATAAAATTAGAAAAGCAAGCCTGTATGACTCTTTTGGAGAAGTTAAAATGCATGGGAAGGAAGACTTTCCGAAAGAGTTATTTATACTTTCATCCTGAATCTTCACATCTGTCAAAAAAGACTGCAGTAAGCCTACTATTAACCAAAGGAGTATTTACCTTTTACTGGGTGTCTTTATTTATCGTTGTGATTCAAAATGATGCCTTTGGGCCAGAGTACGTCAATTCAAATCCTGGCACTCCTGCGTACCAGCTGTGTGACCGTGAGTAACTTTTTGTGCCTCAGTTTCATTTGTTTAATCTCATCATGTTGTAAATATTAAAGTAGCTAATATCTGTAATGTCTGGCTAGATATATTCAATGGGAACCTCTTTCTGATAAAAAGGTATCCAAGGTAGATATCTATATTGCCTTCTGGAATTTATCATAGACATATTGGGGTGCAGCATACATAGGGTGAAAGTTTTTCTCAAATTTCCTACCACTTTTTTGCATTTTCTTTTCTGTGCCATTTTATTGTTAGTAGGGATTCCTGCAACTAGTTAAATTTCTGGCACTTTGAAAAAGCTTCCATTTTCCTGAAGTCCCTCTTTTCTAAGACAGGCTATAAAACAGGGTAGAATTTCTGTAAGTATGTAACTGTCAAATAAGTGCCAATTAGTTCTGATTCTCTAGGTCCAAGTTAAACAGTCATTCATGACCCAATATGCAAGAGTTCCATTTTTCTCAACATTCCTCTGAGTTATTTTGATAGTGAGTAATTGATTTGTGTGCACTTCTCAGAGAGTGGAGTCTGGTTAGAAAAGCATTGAAATGAGAGCCATGGATAAGCTTGTCAATCATGGGCAAGTCACTGAACCCTCTTACCAGCAGGGCTGGAGTAGATCTATAGAAGACTGAATCCACACTGAGCTTGTTGGGAGTGGTGTTGGGGGTGGGGCGCAGGAGTTAGAGGGAACAGTGTTGCTTTTATTTTTATTTGCATTTCTTATAAAAGTTCCCTTGAACAAATGTTCTGCCCCCAAAAAGATGGAAAGCCCCGAAACTAGTTGATCTCCATGATCCTTCTCAGGACTAGCATTTTCCTGTAATTTGTTTTCTGTCAACCACACAACTTTGATCTAGACTTTGAGACTCACTGGGTTTGTCATTTTAGTTACTTAGTAATTTTTCTTGCCATGGCTTTGGCTGTCTCAGTGTTTTAACTGCACCCCAAACCCCCCTTCAAAGTTTAATCAGTTATAAGAACCTACTGGATAGATTTCTTTTGACTGGAAAATGTAATCCGGCCATTAAAAAAAAAAGGGATATTGCTTTGTGTGGATGGATAGTGTTTTCATGTTAAAAGGAAACTACAGAACTATTTTAGCAGAAAGGTAGAATAAGAAAATGCCCATATTAAGTATTCATGGCTGAAGAAAAATCCTTTGATTTCTCCAAACTGAAATCAAGAGCCTCTCTTCTGTTTCTCCCCACTTTGGTATATTAACCGCTGGGCTTAATCATGGATTGGTGAACGGGAAAATGCAACCTTGTATAAAGTCATCCCAGACTCTCAGCCTGGCCTATATGTGGTGATTGCTTGTTCTTTGTGCAGTCAACAGAAGCTCTTTCATACAAAGAAAAACCGTGCAAAGTTTTAGAATGGCCTCGAAGAAAGGATTCATTTAGAACCTGGGCTTTTTGTGGAGTGTGCTTCCTAATGACACATTATAGAAAATTTACAATGAGGAAAGCAACAAAGGCGATTTCAATTTCTTTGAATGTGTCAAATTTCCAGTTCTGGAGTTTGAAATGGAAAAAAAGATGTTAAAAGGCAATAAAATTGGGGGGTTTATTTCCCAAATGCCTTCTTTTTCCAACGAACAAAAGCAAGCATAATGTATATACTCAGATTTATTGTCATTTTTAGCATTCAGTCATGGTACACTTTGCATTCAAAGGCCACTGTGCAACTGTTTTGACAACCATCGCTTTCATAGGTGGTATACAGGACTCATGAAACTGAAGCAGAAGTGTTCCTCCAGGCCTATAGGGAGTGCCGCACATCAAGGAATTCAGATGTATTAGAGCAGCATGAATTTCCAATATGTTGCCATTATGGAAAAGACCACTGGCATATTGAATAATGCAGCTTTCAAAGCCAAGTAGAAAATGTGATTACAGACAATTTGATTGCTGTTTTTAAAATAAATATTTTCCAAATCTTGAGGTATTTTATTTCATGTAATGCATAAAGTATGTAACCATGGACTAGAGCTAAGCATCTTTCAGAACACGGAGGAGCTTATGATGTCAGCCCATTTAATGATGGAATAATAGAAGTGTTTGTTTAAAATGGAATGGATGTCACAGCAGCTTGTTTCTTTCTTTAAACAAAAAGGAAAATAAGCCATAAAAAATAATTTTGCCACTTTGACAGAAGAAAAATGATGAAGAACAATTATTTAGAATTATGCCACAATTCATCAAATGTTTAGCAATTACAGCCTGTTTGGTTTTTTTTTTTTTTCACAAATTGTCCTGTTTTGAATATCGCAGAACACAAGAACAATGCGTTTAACCACTTTAATACTGTGAAGAAATGGGCTGGTTTTTTTGTTCTTAGTTTTGACCAAATACAATAAATATGTGGGTTGGTTGGGTTTTTTCTTTTTGGACAAATTCTTAATAAGGCCAAAAATAGGTGTTGTTGGTAGTTAATTGTTAAGATCTACTTAAGACCTTTGTTTGCACAAAGCAGACTACTTTGAATGTGGTATTGATATAATTTGATGGACTCACTATGTTAATGATTTGGGACTATCTTTTATTGCTGTAATAAAATATTATTCCAAACTAGAGTTCTCCTTAATAGTATTCAGGAAAGGAGCCAATTTAAAAATAACACTTTTTCTTTGCTAAGCCAAGTAATCAGACTCAAGATTCACTTGGTATATAGGAGTTCTTGTACTTTTTCCTCAACCCTTGAGTTCATACAAATGTGTGCCTCACCCATGCATGAAAGAAGTAAAAAAAGGTATAACATCAGTTATACAATATGCTGTAAGCAAACTCTGGGACCTACTTAACCCAGTCTCTTAAGTCTAGGCAGGAGTAAACCTAAACCATTTGAGATATGTGGTTTTCTAAGAGCCAAGATTTCATAACTTTCCTTGGTAGCCTGTTTGTGTTTAATTAACCTTGTAATATTAAGTTAAATTGCAGTAAGAGATTTAGATTCCTTCCAGGAATTTCCTTATTAAAGTTAAACCAAAATCTCTTACTTACCAAATAGGCAATTTTAGCCTATTTTGTCTGCCTCAGCCATCTGAACGCTTGGAGAACAGTTGATTTCAAATATTTGACATTTATTAAGTCAATCTTGCAGTTGTGTTTTACCTGGCCCAAATCACCCCAATTCCTTTAACCTTTCCTCAAAGGTCATTATTTTTCAACTTTTAAATCAAATTAGCTCTTTTTTTTTTTTTGACATTTGTGATTTTAAGGAATGTTGACCACAATGGATGGCAGAGCTCTGGAACCTGAGATTGCAGATTAATTTCTGATTTTTTTCAAATTATTCTCTGCCTCTACCTGGATGTTTTATGATAGGGTCCTTAATAGCATCATCGATTGCTGATATGTTTAATTGCTGATTCATTGATCCCTCCTACAGTGTGTGACTCTTGCTGTCTTGGTTTCTAGCCAGCAGTTTCCCATCTTGTATTTGTGTAGCTTATTTCATGTCCTAAAGGCAAACATCTGAAAAGGCTATTGTGGTATTGCTCTTCAAGGCGTCTTTTTTTCCTGCCTGGGTATCAATTATTGAGCAAACAAAGATGAATAAAAAAATTTATTGTAGTTTATATGTGAATAATTGTCTTTGGACAAAGGGATTCTAAGTACGCCCATAAGTAAGAATTTCCAGATCCTAGCCATGAGCTTTCAGTCATTAGTTATAACTTCAAAATTGTAAGTAGAATGTTTCCTAATGTGCTGAGGGGGCAGTTTGGGGAAAGCAGCACAGAACCTGGATAAAGAAGACATAGGACTGGAAAGAAGGAATAAACAATAAATGAAAACAGGCCTGTTCTGGATAGCAGTTATATACCTGGAGGATCTGTCCAGGCATGTGTGGGGGTATGGATGGGGCTTCTTGTGGGTGGTCCTTCCTCCAGTGCTTCTTCTGGAACTGAGCTCTGTGCTCCTCATTTCAGGTCTGGCAAATGTTCTGTCCTCACTCTCTTACCTTGAATAATCATGCTGGTGCTTCATGTATCAAGAATTGCTTTCTCTTTCTTCCTTCACCATTCAGCACTAACACTCATCATTAACTCCCCTCCCCATGGAGAAAAACATTTTTCTCATTCTCTCTCTTCCTCATAAGCTCATTACAGGAAAGAGGACCTAGAATCCCTGAGAGCTTACTTGGTTTCATTGCCTAGACCTCCATGTAGAAATTGCTGGTAACAATGCTCTATATAAGTATACAGCCCACAGTAGGAGCTCAATAACTACTTCTGACTGAATGAATCTATTTGTTCCCACTTAAAGTTATCTCCAGCCGTAATATTTTCCCCAGACAGGTACAAAATTATTATTGCTTTTTGGGCTGACACTTCTAAGCAGTTGTTAGTCTTCTAAAATAATACAAATATTCCAGTTTTATAGAAAGTATAATGTCATTTATCATGGGGTCTAAAATGCTGTAATGCTTTCAATATAACTAAACAAATTTGAGCCCTAAACATAGATCTAACTTTATAGTCTTAATACTTAATCAACTTACTACTGATCATTTCTAACCTATTCCACTATTAAATTGATATATTTGACAATTAATTACAATGTGTAGTTGATCCTCCTTTTTAGATAAATCCATTTATTTTCTGAGTATAGCTATTTTTATAGAGAAAAACCATCAGTAAAATTACGAGACTTCTAAAGGAATATATTTGTGCCTACTCTTCTAAAGTCTTGGGGCAGAAGTAGTAGTAATGTGAAAAATTAATGTCTATTAAACATTTGCCCATATGACTCATGTTATTTTTTTAATTACAAAGTGATTATATCTCAGCTTGCCACGTCTTTGACTTGCTTTTTGCTTGATTTATGCAAGTAGATTATTAACATTGAAATGTTGCATTATAAACTCATTTTGTCATAAAATCACAGGAGAATGCAACTAAAATGCTTTTCAGGAGAACAATGAGCCAGTCTCATTTCAAGACACCACTTTCTTCATTATTCATTGACTATTATTATCTAAATCATGTGGGAATGCTTTAAGAGCAGGTTTTGGTTTTAGATGTTTTTTTCCCTTTCAGTTTTTTTCTAGTTTGAAAGTTTCAAGATCTCTTATGTGGACAAGCATTACCTACAGAAACATAATATTATTTGTCTTTTTATATTAGCCATTTATATACTTCTTTCTGCCAGCAGCAATACACCCTGCATAGGAGAAAATGTATGTAGTCCTGGAGGGTTTTCGACCATTTTTTACAGTCATTGAAATACCGGATTTGACTTTCCTTTTTTAAATAACTTAAAATATCACAAATACCAAAATCATCCAGATAACGTCTTTTTTTCTTTCAACTAATAAATATATTTAACATTTTGATAAATATATAATCACAAAATTGATAGTTAAATTCTCTGAATTCAATGGACTATACAAATTCCCCAGAGAAATAGAAGTACTCTTCGACAGAGAGAGATTAAACTTCTTTTTGTAATTCAGGGTGGCATTTTTATTTTTGACAGGCAAGAAACCCTCTCAAAATGTGTTATATTTGAAAAGCATTATTTTTTAACCTTTAGGGAGTTTTGTTTTCTTTAATCATGATCTTGATAATCTTTAATAAAAATATGATCCAACCCTGAAAACATATCACGCTATTAAATGCTTTACATTTTTATATCTATTGTATATGTAATCACATTCTGTATTAACCAGTAGATGTAACTAATGGTTTACCAAATGGAGATAGGATCATAATTCATACAATATGAAACTTGCAAATGCTATGGATGAAAGATAACTCTCTCTGCAGTTCTCAAGGTAGTGGATTCATAAAGTTTATTGCTAAAAACATTTTATTATTAAGGCTATCAAGAGACAAAGAAAATTATTAGCATTTTGAAGTATTTTTTTCTATTGTGATGCATGTGTATATATATATATAAATATATATATATAATGCTTGAAAAGTTAACAGGAAAAGGAAAATAGGCTATGATCACGTAACTATTATTCACATAGAATAAAAGTATGCTACTTGCATCTGTATGTATGTATGTATCTTTCTTTCTGTCTCTCTACGAATTCATGTGTTGATTAGGTTTGTGTGTCTGGGACTCTGATCCCATTGTCTTTAGTATTAAAAGGTAGCTGCACCAAGGTGAAGGCATGGCTGAAAGTATCAGCAGCCATTTCCCCACTGGACAGATGCAGAGTAGGACCTCTGGTTAACAGCTAATGTCACATGGATTTTTTCTTGTGTGTAGCTGTTTTTTCTTTCCCCAAAGCAGCCTCGTTCCTGATTTCCATAGCACACAAGGCTGGCCTGTATTTCCCAGCTAATAGCAGACGCTCTGCCTTCTCTGAAGCTGCGCTTCCCTGCAGCATCTCCCGCATAAATCAGACATTTCTAGGGTGACTTCATGATGCCTCAGATCTCCAGGCGGTATGTATAGTGAATGATGGAACCCAGGAACTGATCGTTCACTTGGGTCACATATATTAAACTTGGCGAAAGTGTGAGACCAGGAAAGATCAAATTCTCAAATATGGAACACTTCTTAACTTGTCCGGGGAGTGTTGGAGTCGCCCGCAGAAACCTACTGATGGCATTGGGGTCTTGAGAAGCCATATAAGTGGTGGGTACGCCTGTGGGTCTGGGTGAGGCTGCCTGCACTTGAACCCTGGCAGGCCCTTCACTATCTGCATGTGACCATGGGGAAGTAATTGCACCTCTCTGCACCTCAGTTTTCCTGCTGGTGGTGAGGCTTGATCTGGTCTGTGCATCTGAAGCCCTGAGAGCAGTACTGGGCAGACAGTGAGCTTCATGTCAGCTACTGTGTTATTCACCTCCTCAGAACCCCGTAGGTTGTGGTCTGGGTTTTTCTTTTTTTTTTTTTTTTTTTTTTTTTTGAGACAGAGTCTCGCTCTGTCGCGCCCAGGCTGGAGTGCAGTGGCGCGATCTCAGCTCACTGCAAGCTCCGGCTCCCGGGTTCACGCCATTCTCCTGCCTCAGCCTCCCGAGTAGCTGGGACTACAGGCGCCCGCCAACATGCCCGGCTAATTTTTTGTATTTTTAGTAGAGACGGGGTTTCACCGTGTTAGCCAGGATGGTCTCGACCTGCTGACCTCGTGATCCGCCCGCCTCGGCCTCCCAAAGTGCTGGGATTACAGGCTTGAGCCACCGCGCCCGGCCAAGTCTGGGTTTTTCTTATACTATCTGTCATTCCTCTTCTTATTACTGGTATCTGTGTTCCATGGGACGTTCTAACAACCAATAACTGACATTTATTGGGCTCCGACTCTTGCCAAGTCCTGGGCTAGGTGTTTTACGCACAGTTTTCTTCTTCATCCCCACGATCACACCAGGAAGTGGGTGGTGCGATTCTCATCTTACATAGAAGGACCATGGGACAAAGAGGCAGAGCACAGGGATGGACAGCTGGTAGGTGGTGAACTAGGCAGGCTGGGGTGCAGATCTCCTCTACATTTCTGGTGAGGCTGGGAGCCGTGCTTTTACACTTGGTAGACGCTTGGTAAATTTGCATTGGAAACCTCAGTTGAGCCTTTTGTCCTCTCTCTGTCTCTCAGTCTCTCTCCTGATGAACTCGGCACCGTGATGACTCAAGCTGACAGTGTAAACCCAGCATTCACAGTTCTGCCCTCTTCTTTAAAAAATCACTGCTGAAATAATAAGAGAGAATGGGTAGAGGAAAAGAGAGATCCTACATTTCAATGAAAGAAGGATGGGCTTGAAATCTCGGCTGAGTGACTTTGACAAATCACTTGATTTCTCTGAGCCTCAGTTTCCTTAGCTATAAAAGAAAAAAAAAAGGTGTGACAGCAATCGTATTTACATCGCCATATGATTGTGGGGATTAAGCTGGATACAGGATTAGCGTTTTTAGTACCTAAAGGTGTAGGTCCATTCTCAAGTCACTTGTTAAAGACATTAGCTTTCCAGCTAATGAAAAATGTCAGCTCTTTGTCAAAAACCCAGCAACTTAAATTATACCAATCTTCTGCAAGGAAGACAGTGTTAGCGCCTCAGGTAGCAATAGGCTATACAACAGACAAGGGTTCTGCAGCTCTAACTTAAGACCAGGAGTTGCGATCTCTGCCATTTACCACATTCCCGTTATTGGCCAACCTCAAGGTATTCTTTTCTCTCCATCGACAGTATGAAAAATTTAGCTTATAAATGTATGAAGATATTTAAATCATTTTATAAATAAAAGGAGAAAAAATTCTAGGCAGCTTGCCAAGAATAGTAGGTCTAAAATTAGCTAGAAATGTTTACCTCTCTTTATTAAATTCCTGCTACTTTTTCTAATGTGTTTATATCAGTTTGTCCCCTCCCAAAACTGCATATTCTATATGCAGTGCCTTCACGAAAGCCAAAGAAATAAACATTGAATCGTAAATAAACTCAGCCAACTTTTCTTCATTCCTGTTCAAGAACGATAAATTGACGTGGCTGGGATCACAAAAGCATCTTGATAGGCCAAGTCCCGAGGGAGCAGCATACTCATGTCCCCCCCATGGGCTCAGGGCCTTCTTGATAAACCCCAGAGTGAGGATCAGAAGACTGGTCCACAGAGGATCATGAGGCCATCGTGAAACCAGCCGTCTTCCTCTCACCCAGCCTAGGGAATGTCCCAGCCTCTGGGAATAGGGTTGTGGAGATCCCCTCATGAGGCCAAAAACTCGCTGAGAAGCCACTCTCTGTGCTGTGCAAAAGTCATGCTTCGATATCGCAGAAGATGAGCTATAGGGTCCAAGCATGTGAGCACTTTGTGGGGTTTTCATGGTAATTCACAATTCAGCTCAGCCCAGGCACTCAACTGACTGCATAAAGTCTCCAGAAGAGAGTTTAGTCCGAGATGGATTTACCAGAGTAGCCCAGTGGACCAAGACCCTCTTATACATACACAGCTGGTCTCCACTGCAAAGGCGAAGGGGCACATATTCAGAATAGTCAGTGCATGGCAAAGTGGCAGCACAGCCTCAGGTGGCGGAAAGCTATGGAAACATAGTCCCTTAAAAATGGTACGACAAAGGGCTGTTTCTCAGAGCGCAGTATACTTCAAAAGATGGAATAAAAATGCAGATGTGTTAAAAAACCAGGGGTATTTTTTATTGGTATAACGGAAAGAATATTGAAATCAGGTGGGTCTGAGGGCAGAGAATCCCAAATCTAACATCATGGTGTCCATTGTTCCAATTACCATGCAGTGATTAGAAAGATGGGCTCGTCCTAGGTGCAGAAGCAGGCACAGGGTACTTTAGCTGCCACCCCGTATGTGAAATGGAGAAAGGTTGTTATCGTATACTTTCTTCCTCTTGTAGTGCGGATTAAATGAGATAGTCCAAGTAAGGCAATTGTCATAGATGCTTGTGAATAGCAGGTTATAGATTCTCCCCTTCCTTGGCCTCCTGCTTTATCACAACAGCAGGCGATGGGGCCCCGTCCTTCCCTGTGGTCTTCTTTTTTTTTTTCTCATAGTTTTTTTTTTTTAATTATACTTTAGGTTTTAGGGTACATGTGCACAATGTGCAGGTTTGTTACATAGATATCCATGTGCCATGTTGGTGTGCTGCACCCATTAACTCGTCATTTAGCATTAGGTATATCTCCTAATGCTGTCCCTTCCCCCTCCCCCCACCTCACAACAGTCCCCAGAGTGTGATGTTCCCCTTCCTGTGTCCATGAGTTCTCATTGTTCAATTCCCACCTATGAGTGAGAACATGCGGTGTTTGGTTTTTTGTCCTTGCGATAGTTTACTGAGAATGATGGTTTCCAGTTTCATCCATGTCCCTACAAAGGACATGAACTCATCATTTTTTATGGCTGCATAGTATTCCATGGTGTATATGTGCCACATTTTCTTAATCCAGTCTATCGTCGTTGGACATTTGGGTTGGTTCCAACTCTTTGCTATTGTGAATAGTGCCGCAATAAACATACGTGTGCATGTGTCTTTATAGCAGCATGATTTATAGTCCTTTGCAAATCATATCAGTTACAATATGAAAATTGCATTGTTTTTATGAAAACTCACATGAGAATAAGACCCTGTGGTCTTCTTTCCTTTTGGCATCTTGGGCCACTGGAGAAGACCTAACTGTGTGATGAATGCTTAATTCTCTTGAATGTACTATTGTAATTTCTTTATTCTCATGTGAGCTTTCATAAAAACAATGCAATTTTCATACTGTAACTGATATGATTTGCAAAGTAATGCTTTTTATCCACATTCAGTTAACATTTTGGCCTTTTTAAATTAAAAAATTCAAATTTTCTGAGGTTTATAAAACAGGATTACTAAGTGTAGGATTTGGGTTAAACCCGTAAGTTCTCCTCTAACTTGCTATAGAAGCTGCGGCGTGAATGGTGAGAGGTGCAGGCGGACCGAGGGTTGGGGGCTGTGGCTGTGCACGAGGTACATCTCCATGTGCCATCTGGGGCTGCTTCTGGAAAGTAGGGAGCGCTGCAGTGAGGAAGAGGAGGAGTCAAACTCCACCCCACATTCTCTGGCATTGTTCTCTAATGATCATGTGAAAAAAGATAAAATGAAAAATGTGAAACTATTCCAAAAAACACAGGCCAAGTAAGCCAAAAAGAAATGACTATAATACACATATTCCTGAAGAGGCCAGAGAAAGAGGAAAATAGGAATAAATCTCCCTGGGCAATCTATCAAAATGTTGAGAAAAATACATTACTAATGAGAAAATATCAAACACCTATCGGGAGACAAATGCACATAACTCTGAATCGTGGATCACAAGAGTTTCCTCAGGCACCTTGATGACAACTTTATGATGCATAAAATAGTAGATTCTCCCCCATTACGGTTTATTGGATAAGCACCTCCATGAACACAGGGCTGCCCTCCACAGGGGAAAGAAGAATCATGCCTGAAGGGCTCTTGGTCTAAGTTATGAAGAAGATGCCATTCAGGCATAAAATGTGTGAGATGAGAAAGTGATTAGGGTTATGTCCACGAGAGAGCAAACAAATGTTTTGACAAGGAATAGATCTGGTTATGGGTTCTTGGCTTTGAGAATCTTTGAGTGAGTGTTTGTGACAATATCCCGCAGATGGTGGCCAGGGATTTCCCTCCCTACTTCTGCTTAGTATGTATGGAGAGAGGGGATGGTGAGGACAATTCTGTATATACTGTACAATTTGAAAATCTCTCCTTCTTATGTCTTCTGCACCTTCACATGTCATTGGAAAATTAAGGTGTTTACCTGAATACTAAAAATGCATTTTTACCTAAAATAGCAAGATGTTTGATGCATGAAAATCTTTGAATATCTGCAACTCATTATTCTGCATATCATTTTCTATTTGTGAACAGAGCCGAATTACTGTAGTACTAGGAGCCTTAACTTTTTGACTGGGTTCTTTATCAGAAGATTCTCTTATCAGAAGATTCTTACCGTAGAGCTTCACGGAATATAAAAGTTTCCAAAATGTATTTGAAAGTTGATTCCCAAACTGAACCCCAGTTCTTCTCTTTGGGTTGCATTCATATGCATTCATGCACGCAGGACTTAGAATAGCTAGGCTGCTGGGCGTCTACTATACGTAGTATTGTATCATTCCAACCAACACAGCTGTGAGAGTCAAGCAGGTAACTAGTAATCATTAGGCCTACAACTGGGACTGTCCTGAGGGGCCCGGAACCCACGTCCTGGTAAGCTATGTGTGAGATGTTATGCTTGGTGATGGTAGGAGTACAAAAATCAATATGGAAATAGTTCCTGCCCTCCAGTGTCTAGTAAAACAAATGAGGTATGTATTCAGAAAATCATGCAACAGTTTAAAGCATCACGCTCACTTTAAGTTATAAAATGATGTAAGGAATCAGGAAAAACTACCTAATTAATGGAGGTAGTGTTTAAACAGGATCTTAAAAATGAAAAAAGGTTTGATTAATGAATGACAGGAAGAAGCGGGGAAGAAGACGTTTTTGGAGTGAGGAAGTTTCACTGAGTGAGTGTTATGTGAAATGAACCATTGTCCATCCCAGATGCTTGGCCCAAAAACCTGGGATTCATCCTTTGTTCATCTTATTTCTGTCACTCCAGACACCCAGTTATTTTCTTAACCAAACTGAGCAAGTCTCCACAGAAATGCCTCCAAAATACATTTTGAAATCTGCCCTCATCGCTTCCTTCTTCACCACTGCCACCATGATCCAAAGCATCATCATCTTTGTGGATTATAGCAGTGATCCTAACTGGCCTCGCCTCCTGACTCCTGTTCCTCCATGATACATTCTCCACACAAGAGTCAGTGTGAGCTTTTTAGCATATATTAATTAGACTGACCGCCCTTCAGTAACTCCTCATTGTACCTAGGTTAAAAGGAGAAGAAAAATTCCATGTTTCTTCATATGATATTCAGGCTCTGCCAAGATCCCTGACCTCAATTCACACTATTCTGCCCTTCACCGAGCTAGTCACACTGGTTTTCTGTCTCCCACCTCCCACCGGATGACCTTTGTGCTTAGCCATCCCTCTGTTGGGAACACGCTTGCCCCAGATCTTCACATTCAGGTCTCAGCTCAAATGTCACTGCTCGGAAACCCTAGCTCTAAGTGGCACCTTGCTCCTGCCCTGCCGCTCACCCCTCATTACATCACCCTGTTTTATGAAATGAGTTGTCACTGGAAAGTGCATGTAATGAGGAAGAAGTGAATAAATATCAGCCACTTGGAGCATTGTTACTTCCTGAAATCATCTAGTTTATTTAAGTAGTTGATTGGCCACCTCCCACTGCTAGATTGGAAGCACCGTGAGAGGTGGTGGTCTTGGCTGCCTAATCCTGCTGTGTTCCACATGTCTAGAAGAGAGAACACGGCGTGTCCTTAGCATTGCTGAATAACATACATATTTGGTGTTGTGTATATATATATATATACATATACATATACACACACACACCTATGTGTGTGTTTGTGTGTGTGTAAAACCTATCTATAATAAATTAAAAAGTCATTTAAAAATCAAAGGCTGTAGGAAAGGTCACACTTCATATTTTAATATAGCAGGGATTCCATAGAAGCAGGCGGAGGAGTTGGGTATGCGTATGTGTATATACACACACATGCACATTTCAGTATATACACGCAAACTCTAACTGTGCAAATATTCTAACTTATCATGATTAAAATATATGTTATATCTTATCTTTGCCTTCTTCTCCTGTCCCTTCCTCCTAAACTTCAATCCTGGAGCTGTAAAATTAATAAAGCACACAGGACAATTCCAAGAAAGCATACAGATATGATTGAGGCACCAGGGATACCAGCTTATCAGCCATGTGAAGTAACCCATTGTTAATTTACATTTATATAATACCTTCATTTAGGAAGATCCTAAACTAAGAACAGCTATTGTTCTCAGCTCAAATGCCTTAGCTGGTGTCAGGCCACAGCGTTCTATGATCCAACGAAGAGGGAAAATTAGGGACCAAGATAGTAATACACAATTCTTCTTCCCACCCCTAGGTACCTGATCATAGCCTTAAAATGATAAAATCTAGGAGTCTGTAGGCAATAGAACATCATCATAATAAAAGCTGTGTGGTTGATTGTACTTATGCTTTTGAAGTATAAACATTAAGATAAAAATATATGTAGTGAAAATGACTTTGATAACTATAAATGACCTCTTTCAGAGATTTGAGTCCAACAGCTATTTAGGAAGTACTTTAATAATGAAAAACAATTATAAAAATTTCAGGCTAGTGGGTTTTAGTAAGATCTGGTTGATTGGCAAATAGTTTGCATAAGTATTTACACAATTTGTAGGGAAGGGCAGAGAAGAGTTTGAGATTTTTTTTCTTTTTCTTTCCTATTTCTGCCTCTAGGAATCTAGTTAGGGAAAGAATGCTTATTGTGTAGTGAAATTCACATTCATTTTGGGGTTATTAGAAATATTGAAAGTGTAGCTGAAAGATCCTGGTAAGTCACTTAACTTATCTGGGCCTTAACACCAAATGTATTCTAATATTTTTGGTGGAGTATAACGTTTCATAGTTAACCATGTGGATTTTGGCAAATTGTTGTATAGATCTATGTCTTAAAGAATTGTTTTTGACATTTGCATCCGATTCGTTCCTATCTAGGTTGGAATATGAACTGGATATTTATTTGAACTTGTTTATGGATTTTTATGTAACTTGATTCTTACCACATTCTTAATGTCAATAGATCAGTAATCAAGTTTCAAAAACAGCCATTTTACTTTGCTTAAATCAGAAACAAGTTTTAATGAATGAAATATAGCTTGCACTTGTTCAAGAGATGGTGCGAGAGCTTCAGCTTCCAGGCTGAATTTTCCTTTTGACATTCTTCATGACGCGACCCTCTGATGAACAGTACCTCCCGGTTCTCTGTGTTTCCTTTCTTAACTCCATGTCTCCACATAAGGCAAGATAGGTCCTAAAAAATGACTGGACACTTAATGTGATCAATCAGCCTGTCTGTCACCTATCCATCAGTCATAGATGCATATCTAGAGGAATCTTCACGATCTTATCTAAAGGTAATAATTAGTAAACTGGGAATATCAAATACTTTAAATATATATAATTTTTTTCGTAGTTCTAACAAGCGTATATTGAGCTCTACCTCTGTTCCCAGAACTATGATAGGTGCTAAAGAAGTAACATCTCACAGAGTAGTTATTACCTAGCTTACTGTCTAGATCAGAGATTCTTAATTTTGGCATTATTGACATTTTTAGTTGAACAAGTTTTCGTGGGGGAGAAGGATACTGTTTTTTGCCTTGTAGGATGTTAGCAACAGTTCTGGCCTCTCCCCATTAGATGCCAATATTTCTGTCCCCCACCCCCTAGCTGTAACAGTCATAAAATGTCCAGACATTGACAAATATCTTCTGGAAGGCAAAAATACCCCTGAATGAGAACAACTGCTCTAGACAGACAATTTTGGTCAATGTGGAATGGGCAATGATTAGAGATTTGTTCAGGCCTTCTCTTAAAATCACACTGCAAAAGCAAATAGGGAGTCTACCTATTTGCAGAGTTAGTCTTGCAGGAACAATCAGAGCATCAGAGATTTGAGCTGAAAATTACATGGCTCACTAGGCAAAACCCTTCATTATACCGCTCAATAAAGTCAAATCTCAGAGATGTTCAGAATTGCCTAAGTTTATACAGCTACCAGCAGCAGGACGAAACCAACCTCTTCTGACTCTCTTTGGGCAGCAGGACGAAACCAACCTCTTCTGACTCTCTTTGGGTTCTTCCCATCATACTTCATTGCTTGTGGATAAAGGAGGCATTGATATTGACAGCACAGTGCTTAGAACTATGACCTTCACTGTTTTCCTTGGGTAACCATTTTGACAAACGCCACTTACGCCAGTTTCCATGATTTAGTCAACTGCCAAATGATGCCAGGTGGACCTCCTGCCACTGCAATTCTCTCCACTCCGTTGAGCACACTTTCAGCACGTGCTCTCCATTTCTTGTCACTCCAATAACCAGGACATGATTTATATTTTTCTCAAAAAGTGGCTAAGTGAAAGCTAACTTTGAGCAAAACTCAGTGATTTTTTAATTTTAATGTAAATAAATCCAAATTGTTCTTTTTTTAAGCATCTAAAAATCCAGCAATAAATATTTTTTAGACTTTTACATGGAGCTTTATAAAACATTCTTATACTTCCAAGTATTGGTAAGAAAAGAGTGATATGACATTTTTATTAAGCATCTACTAGCTTCAAGGCATAATGCTACTCCTGTAAAAAAATAAAAAATTTTATGAAACAGATACTAAGGAAGTGATATATAAATAAATCAAACTAAAGCAATTGTTAGAAGGTGACTTTACCACGACCCCACAGGTGAAGCACCAAGAGAGTGAAGAAAAGGAAAAGAGAAAATGGAAAACAAGCATTCATCAAGAGCACATTCTGCCAGGCAGCAGGCTAGGCGCTGTATGAACACTGTCTTATAGTCCTAAGATTTGAAGGGGTGTCACTTCCCACATTTACAGAAAATTGCAGTGAAAACAGTGGAAGTGAAGGCATGCCAAAAGGAAAGGAAAACAAAGATAAAATTTTCAATTTTATTTTTATTTATTTGTTTAGAGACTGTGTCTTTCTCTGTCACCCAGGCTGGAGTGCAGTGGTGTGATCATAACTCACTGCAGCCCCAAACTCCTGGCCTCAAGTGATCCTCCCACTTCAGCCTCCCAAGGAGCTGGGACTACAGGCATGAACCACCAAATATTTCAACTTCATTACATCATGAGATGGTGAAGGGGAGAAGTTGTATATAAGGTGGGAGTAGAGAGCCAAATCTCACCAAACATTGATTCAATGGATATGAATGAAAGAATAAACATTCGATTGGGGCCAGTTCATAGAGAACCTTGAGTGTGAAGCCAAGACATTTGAACTTCATTTGTTAGTAAGGACAATGGAGAATTTGTCATCAATCAAAGGAGACATGATCAGAGTTGTACAACTTGTCATTTCTCTCCTAAGTCACATTGTGGATATACTGTAGAACACTCTGCTGTAAGATTAAAGCATGACTCAAGTATGTTGGGAAGGCCAGAAGGTTAGCATTGTCATCATGCTCATGAAGAGATAGGAGAGCATGTGTTTGTTTGTTACAGATAAGATCTTGGCAATGTAGTCAGAGAGAAGTGGTGTATTCCCATGCCGTGTGCACCACTGGGTCTAGAAAGGTGAGTTCACTCCTGAGCCATGGGCTATTTTAAAGCGCAGCCCACAGAGGGGCAGCATCAGCATCATGTGGAAACTTGTTAAAAAGATAAATACTTAGGTCCTATCCTAGACCTTTTCAATCAGAAATTCTGGTTGTTGGGACCCCCAGTTGATTCTGTCACATACTCAAGTTTGAGAGCTGCTGTTCTAAAGTAACTTAATGTGAAACAAATATCTGCTCTTTTTCCCCAGATGGAAAAAAGAAAATTTAGTCAGCCGGCCCTTTGAAAAATAGAAAGAGAAAAATGTAACTATTGCCATAGTAAACCCAGATAAAGAATCATGCGCAGAGTTTGAACTAAGCTTAGTTTAGGATAAAACCTCATCATGGCTAGTAAAATGAATTGAATTCGGTCTTCAGTTACCTTAGCATATTTCCTTATGCCTGTCAGAGGGCAAAATATCCTATCTGAAAACCTGATTTAAATCCATAAAAAAAAAAAGAAATAAATAGTAAACTGTAAAAAAAAAAAAAAAGAGCAGAAATAAATGAAATAGAGACTAGAAAAACAATCGAAATGACCAAATAACTAAAGAGTTGGTTTCTCAAAAAGATAAACCAAATTGACAAACCTTTAGCTAGACTAGAAAAAAAGAGAGTAGACTCGAAAAAATCAGAAATGAAGGAAAAGACATTACAGCTGATAGCACATAAATGCAATGGATCAGGAGAGACTACTGGAAGGTGGCACACCCCAACTACATGGGGACAGAAGCTCCTTCACTCAGGAACCTTCCAGTCCACACTCTATGTATGTTTTCATCTCAATGTTCAACTATACCCTTTGTCATATCCTTTATTAATATAATAAACCAGTAAATGTAAAAAAAAAGGAGTAAATTAAAGTAAATTGTACTTCTTTGATTTCAAAATGTGAATTCATTAAATTTAAGAAAAATTATGATAGGACCTGTGGAGATAATAGGATAAAGTTCTATAACCAGAGGAATTACAATAAAACCAAAGTCCATTTCAGTGGTACTCTCTGAAACACCAAAACTCCATTTTCATTTTAGCCGAAGGCTGGGGTGGAGCAGGGGGAGCTGCATTGAAAAGTATTTGGGCCGGGCGCAGTGACTTACGCCTGTAATCCCAGCACTTTGGGAGGCCGAGGTAGGCAGAGCACCTGAGGTTAGGAGTTCGAGACCAGCCTGACCAACATGGAGAAACCCCATCTCTACTAAAAATACAAAAGTCTCTTGGCACGGTAGCATGCGCCTGTAATCCCAGCTACTTGGAAGGCTGAGGCAGAGAATCACTTGAACCCAGGAGGCAGAAGTTGCAGTGAGCCAAGATTGCACCATTGCACTCCAGCCTGAGCAACAAGAGTGAAACTCCATTTAAAAAAAAGAAAAAAAAGAAAGGTTTTGAACTTGAGTCTTACATATTTTTTTCTGCTCGGGGATGACTTGATCATCTTCCACTGCAGTTCAGAATAATCGGCTTCAGTTCAGCCATGTCAGCATTTAATCTATTCTGAACAACACCTAACTGTCAATGAAGGCTTACCTATGTAAGATAGAATACTTTATGAAATTGTGCATTTTCTGAATTTAATCCTTACATTATTAAAAATAGTATTAGTGAGAATATATATATATTAGATATACAGTATATGCATATATACATACATATACATATAACAATAAGAGAAATAGTATGGAATTGGAATAAAGTTTGGGGTAAAACTAGGTATTTCCAATTATATGTAGATATTTTCATTCTGCTTCAAGTAGTGCCACTGAAGTATCTAGACATTTCTAACGATCTCTCCAGGTCCAAGGTATTAAATTAAATAACTACACTCATCCCAAACTGAGAGTGACTCATTTGAACAGTTCCTGTTCAACACTTTCAAAGGGAACTGCTTAAAATGGGTCATCCTGTATTAAACCATGAAATAAACTCCCAAGGGGATTTGGAAGACATCCAAGGGGTTGTGTAATTTGACAGTGAAAAGAGAAAAGACTGCAAAGTACACCATAGGAAGGAATGCTTCTCCGAAGGAAAAAAAAGAGAGAACTAAGAAATATTTTACCAAGCAATAATTTAAATGCCTAATTTAAATATAGGAATAACTTTAGGAAAGGAAGTATCTTTGGTTATCCAAGGTGCATGTTCTGTTGATGCTCAGATCTCTAGCCTCATTTGACCGTGCTCCTTTGCAACTATTCTTTGAATCTCCTTGATAAATACCAGTGATAGCTCCATACTAGAGCTAAGGGCCAGGATAGGGAACTCAGACCACTGAAGTAGACTGAAGTAGAGGAATACAAGTAAGTCTACTATGACTTATTTCTTTGCGCCTATTTCTTTGTGCCTTAGAGAGAGTTTACAAGGCTATGCCACTAAGGAAACAGGCTCTTTAAAAGGTGCTTGATAAATACATTTTGATAAATCAAATCATACTTTTTAATTCACTTACTTTAAACTTTCAAAACTGTATTCCAGAGAAAAAAAAAATTCCCAAATAATATAATTCATATTGTCACAACATGCTCCAACAAAATATGAGCCACCTGCTAGACATGGGAATATATCCATTGCATACATGGCCAGTTGAACATTGAAACTTAATGGTATTTCTGTTCACACAGGGTCCGTTAACCATCTGCCCACTCTTTGACAGGTTGCCCTTAAACTTTTGAACTCCAATAGTTCCCAAAGTTTTTACATTCTAATTTCAAAAATCTGTCATATTTTTCCAACCTGACAATGGTTGAGCTTTCAAGATTCATTGGCTTAAAAAAAATGCAGAAAATCCGAAGTAGTTGATAATGCTATTAAATCTATTTGCATTTTATGAATCTCAATAATATTTGTGTAGGCTTGAAAAACATTTGTCAAATACAGCTGTACATTTTTATGATTTGCATATGGATTCCTAGACTATTGCAATAACTTCAAAAGCTCCTGATTGAAATTTGTGTATTACTGCACCAATGCATGGCACAATTAGGGCCATTTAAGATGATGCCAAATTGGTCTCTGTGGCTGGGGTCAATTTTCCCCACCTCCTTTACTGTATTACGTGGTAGAAACATGATCTGCTCCCTGATGGGCATTTTGGAAACTCAAGATTCAAAAGAGAGTTAAGGCTGGGCACAGTGGCTCACACCTGTAATCCCAGCACTTTGGGAGGCCAAGGCAGGCATATCACCTGAGGTCGGAAGTTCGAGACCAGCCTGGCCAACAGGATCAAACCCTGTCTTTACCAAAAATACAAAAATTAGCTGGGTGTAGTGATGGGCACCTGTAATCCTAGCTACTCAGGAGGCTGAGGCAGGAGAATCGCTTGAACCCAGGAGGTGGAAGTTGCAATGAGCCAAGATCATGCCACTGCACTCCAGCCTGGGTGACAGAGCGAGACCTCCTCTCAAAAAAAAAAAACAGAAAGAGAGAATTAAGAGACATATTCAGTGCTGCTCAAACATTAAATTTTTGTAAATCACTGGAATCTTATTAAAAATGTAGATGCTGATTCGGCAAGTCTGAAATCAGGCCTGGGAGGTTAGGCCTAAGTTACTGGTACAGAATCCACTTTTTTTTTTTGTAAATGGTTGCTTTTCAAATTTTAATGTCCATACAAATCACCAAGTGATCTTGTTTAAATGCATATTCTGATTCATCATGTACGGCATGGGGGCTGAGATTCTGTATTTTTATTTATTTATTTGTTTTTAATTTAATTTCATTTAATTTTAAGTTCTGGTATACATGTGCAGGACGTGCAGGCTTGTTACATAGGTAAACGTGTGCTATGGTGGTTTGCTGCACCTGTCAACCCACCACCTAGGTATTACAGGATCCACATTTTGAATAGCAAGAAGACTTGTGTTGTCAAACCTGAGTGCTCATCAGAAGGCAAAATGCCCTGGGTTCCACCTCAATGATATTGGGTCTAATTGTTTCAGGGTGGGGCCCAAAGATTAGTATTTTCAAAAAATTCCCTAGGTAATTCTAATGTGCGACTAGAGTTGAAAACCGTGAAGCTACAGTGTTTCTGTGTTCCCTGAAAGCTCACTAATCCCCAAACCCACTCGTTCCTAAAAAGGGAAGAGAGCCAATGTCATCCCATTAATGAGAAACTCTAGAAAACAAAATGATTAAAAGAAGAGAAAAAGCTGTAGGTAGTTTTCAACTTTATATAAGAAAATACTTTGTATAAAGTAGAGCTGCCCATGCCTTAAGCAGGCTGCATTAGACTCAATAAATTTTTGTCCCTAGAGACAGATTGAGACCAGAGAACTCTTTGTCAGAAATAGACGAGGTGTTCTGATTAATTTATTCAGTAAACATATATTGTCTCATGTGTTCCAGGGGCTAAGCTAAACATTGGCCCTTGTGATAATCAATGAATAAATAATCAATGGTCCTTGCCTTTAATATCAGATAAGGAGACACAAAAGTTTTGAAACATGTTATGATCATTGCTTTGGAGGAGGTATAAACAAATTGCTTAAGAAACATAGAAGAAGTTGCTCATGAATCAGCCAGCAGTATTCAAGAATGGCTTTCAAGAGACTTTCAAATCTGAGGTTTGTAGAATTTGGGAGTAAAACCCAGAGAAACATGAAGGGCCAGCTTTCAAGGCATGGGGAACAGCATGGCTGGAAAAAGGCACAGAGGTAGGAACAGCAGGTTTGGGAAATGAGAGGTGAGAAGGCATCAGGTGCATGACAGGAAAGGCGTTGAGACAGGTGGGCACATGTACCATCTAAAGTGCCTGTGTGCCTTGTTTAGATTGTGTGGGCCGGGTTATGTGTAAAAGGTTAAAATGCTGACGTCTAGATTTCCCATCTGTGCTATTACTGTACAGTTCTATGATGAAGGATTTTAGATCATAAAATTATCTCACCTTGAACAAATCACAATTGATTTTGATTACCCTCCAGAGGTAGACATTTGCACTGGAGGGAAAAACACACACTGAGGGCCTATGGTGGTTGCTCTGGGAAAGAGAGAGAGAGAGCATCAGGAAGAATAGCTAACGTATGCTGGGCTTAATACCAAGGCGAAGGGTTGATTTGTGCAGCAACCACTATAGCACATGTTTACCTACGTAACAAACCTGCACATCCTGCACACGTACACCAAAACTTAAGATAAAAGTTGAAGGAAAAAAGTTTGGATCTTTCTATATATTTGAAGACATCTAGCACAAAACCCAATGAATTGAGTCCAGATTACTTGCCTCATGTAGGCTTTCTGTACAAGAAACTGAGCATCTAGTTTGTGCCCTTGAGGAATTGCCACTAGTTTTATTCTAAGTTGGCATTAATTACACCAACTTGAAATAGTCTAATGGTCCATGAGACAGCCTCACTGATACTGGACTAGGAGGGCGGATGTGGGGTCCAATTCTGCCTCTGATCCTAAAAAATTGTATGCGCCTTCATGCTTGAAAACAACATTCCTGGTGCTTCTTTTTAAGCTAATTCATTTTTTTTTTTTTTTTTGAGACAAGGTCTTCCTCTGTCACACAGGCGGCAGTGCAATGGTGTGATCTCAGCTCACTGCAACCTCCGCCTCTTGGGTTCAAGCGATTCTCCTGACTTAGCCTCCTCAATAGCTGAGATTACACATGTGCGCCATCACAGCTCAGCTAATTTTTGTATTTTTAGTAGAGATGAAGTTTCACCATATTGGTCAGGCTGGTCTCGAACTCCTGACTTCAGGTGATCCGCCTGAATCCTGTATTTTTAACTCCCAGAATGGGCAGAATAATAAGCATTATAATCCATAAACATCTCAGTACAAATATATAGACCAAATTATGAAGTCCAATGGACCCTCAAAGAACAAGACACATTTGATGTACATCCTGTGTTTGGGACATTTCCAGGAGACCTACTTCAATATGATGACCCCAATAAGAAAGGAGCCACCAAGTGCCTTAGATATAGGTGGCAAGGGAAATACAGGAGGGTTTGAGAAGTCGGAGGAACCTTAGAGAAATCAATTGACTGATCTTTTCCCTCCTGGGTTCTAGCAGCTTGGTCCTACTTCAATCTGTAGAGGATTCCTAAGCCTTGAATGTCAGAACATAATTATGAAAAGAGATTTAGACTTTCAGTGCTACAGGCTGAAGGAATTTTATGACATCCAAGACAATCAGAAACAGTGTTGCCAGAACAGCCAAAAACTGTTGGTTTTATTCATAATCTCATGCCAGGAGAGAGAGGGACATAAGCAAATATTTTTATATTTTGAAAGGGATGTTTTATTTTATAACATCTTGAAGGAAAGAAAGCAAACAAGCCTGGCTAATGCCTTTTTAAAAGAGAATATGTTTTTCCTAGTTAACGACAAAGATTTCACTGAGATGGAGAAAAAAATGTAGCGTTTATAAAAATGTTGATGTAGATATAATTAGATCCATTTTAGGACCAAAAGTTTTATGCAGAAACTGACAGAAGGATACACAATAATTATAGTTTCCTGACAAGCTGAATAGAGTTTTCTTTTTTTATCTTATGGTTTTAAAAAACCAAACTGTAAATAAATATGCAGTTTGACAGATTGTAATTGCGATCAGCAAGGCGTCTTTTCATTTAATCAGATGGTGTTATTAAAATGGGGTTACAATTAAACATTTTATAATGTGACGTAGAACTCCATTAAAATTCTTCAGCAAACAGCAATTTACATCTGATGCTTCAGCATCCCTTTTCTATTTGCAGAAATGTTATTGGCTGTGACCTTCCACTGGATGGGTCTCTTTTTATTTTTTTATTTTTTCTTCTTACTTTGATAAATGATACTGAGCAGCCACTCTCTTTTTCTTCTTGCACTACTAAGATACTGGTTTTGCACCTTCTTGACTTGTGGCCCTTATAGTAGTAGACATGCTGGACCAAACACAATGTTTGAAAAAAGCATGTTTACTTGACAGGAAATTCATTTTTCTCTGTTTATATAATAGTCATCCCCATCAACTTCAAATTAATATTGAACTTATAGTTAAATTTGTTTCAGGGAAAGATTAATAGGAAGCTTTTGCAAAGTGTAAATATCAGTTAATATTTTATATTCCTAGAAAAGTACATCCTTAAACAAAGAATGAAAAGGTGTGAAATTGAATTCGACAGTAATTAAAAGGAAAATGGTCTCACAATGCTGGCAGGGGGAAATTATGAGATGCTTTACTGTTCTTGCTCAGAATCTTTGGCACGATTGTGACAATGCATCGCTGATCTTCATAAAGAACATTCAGAAATGTGACTAAACATTGCCATAGGATCAAAATCGAATGATTGGATAATGAAACATAATGGAAAAGGGAATCCAAATTGTAACTCTACACTTCCATCAGTATAAAGGAATAATGCAAGCATGGCACACGTTGTGAACTCGACTGTGCAATTACTGAAAATCTATCCCCATACAAAGCATAAGGAGAAGTTGAATTGATTTACAGCACAAAAAGTAAATTCAGCAAAGCCTATGGGAGGACTTTTCAGCCTAGTGTTGACCAAAAATTCCCTACCTGTACATCTTATCCAGCCAAGGAGACAGTTTACTGGTAATGACCATGGTCACTCTCTGACAGCATAAGCGTTGGAAGTATTTTCCATTTCCAAAACAAAGCAAACTCTCTAGGAAACTATAATTAAAGATTTTTTTTCCAAAGGACACCTTTCAAGTTAGAAAACGTTCAGGTGGTAAACATTGCCTGTCAAAGTAAATGGGATCTTTCAAGGAGAAAATATTTAGGAAAGTAGTCATTTGGTTAATGAATATAATTGTTCCTCTGTGGGAGTGAAATAAAATAATTTCATATTATTCAAGTTCCAATGATCTACTTTTGTGTAGTATAGATATGTTGGGCCAGGCACGGTGGCTCACACCTGTAATCCCAGCACTTTTGGAGGCCAAAGCCGGTAGATCATGAGGTCAAGAGATTGAGACCATCCTGGCCAACATGGTAAAACCCCATCTCTACTAAAAATACTAAAATTAGCTGGGCGTGGTGACACGCGCCTGTAGTCCCAGCTACTCGGGAGGCTGAGGCGGGAGAGTCACTTGAACCTGGGAGGTGGAGCTTGCAGTGAGCCAAGATCGCACCACTCTACAGATCGTGCCATTCTACAGAGGGAGAAGAGCCCCAATACCGGAAAGTTAAATGGTTATACAGCCAATTCATGGACAAACAAGAGTGAGGACCAGATGCATTCCCTGAGCCATGTTCTATTCCCTCTGCAGCGTGCTCTCCCCATACATTCAGATTTGGCTATTTTATTTTCATTCATCCATTCAATAAATATATTTTGAGTTCCTACTGTGTGGCAGGCATGTGGAAGTCATAGTGAGTTTGTTAAAGCTTTTATTATAATTCATTACCAGCTAATTCCATGTGGGAAAAGAAAAAGTAGACAATGGGGTCATTACCATGGTTAGGCCTCTGCTGCTACTGCTTAAGAGTAAAAAACTAACTAAATAAAAGTGATTACTGGAGTATAGCGATTATCTCTGAGCCGTGGAGGAATACAGGGTAGAGCTTGTCACGTAGGGTCAATAGAACACCAGTGAATGTCATTTACCAGAGACGCCCAGAGCTCAACCACAGGTGGAAATTGTTCTCGAATCCCCATAGGCTGTGGAGGTAGAATAAAATAATAAATGTGAAAGTGCCTCCTTTGTAATGTGGAAAGCCCTTAAACAATCTAACAACAAATATTTATTTTACCCCCACTGGAAACTAGGTTCGGTGCTTTAGCATCACATAGAAGCCATAAACAAACAAACAAAAAATATGTCGTCTACAATCACAGTGTTTACAGACAAGCAGGAAAGATGGTTATTAAACAAATATACAAAAAGTCACACATTTAACAATGTAGAAGCATTTTGTAAATTTTTATTCCACTCTGAAGCATTCTGTGGGACCAGAATTTTAGTATCTTTCTTAGCAAAACCATTCAAATAAGTGATTTGAACCCTTTTCTCATTGGAATATACCATGAATCTTTTTAAAAAACATGATCTGAGCCTCATTTTCTAAACATCTAATCTTTGTTAATAGCTAAAGTAAGGTTTTGGTATTACTTGTATGGTTCATTTTAATACTATTTGCTCATCTAACCTCTACCAGGAATAAGATAATCCATTTTATTAGATTAGATGGCACACAATAGCACAGTGAAAAGAACCCTGGGAGATCAGGCTGGGGTGCAGAGTTAAGAGTTCTGGATCTGATATTATATATTTCTGTAACTTTGGGCCATTCATTAATTAAATATCTCTAAGCCCACATAATAAGCCCTGGATATATGTTAACTCATTAGCAATTCAGTTTTCTCCCTCAAAGGAAGGATGCAAGACTAGGGGGATCCCTGAGGTCACCTCCTGTTCAAAAATTCTATATTTACCATGTACCCTCAATTCAGTTAGACTTTTAGTAGTGTAAATATTAGCCAATATTCAAAAAGATCCCTTATTAAACTTGGAAAGCAAAGATGAATATTCCTGGAATTGATGGAACACCCAACTGAGTCCAATTCTGAATACCATTGGGGGCAAAAATGCAGCAGCTGTTTAGCAGTGCAGAGAAAAACTATATCTGAATTTTGGATTAGAAGTGAAAAATACCTTATCCAGTTGAAACTACACAGGGAATTTAAATAGGATATAATTACACAGTTGGAATTTGTCCAGAAGCTTTAGACTAACCCGCCTCCTTCTGCAAGAGCTACATTTACCCTGGGATTTTTAATGATGGCATATGATCAAGGCCCTCAATTTTAACAACCAACCTAAAACAACAGAGTCCACTACACATTTGTAATATCGTAAACTCCCTTAACACCCATCTTAGAACATTTGCTTAACTGTGTTCAACACCACCAGTTCTTACAAAATCATGTCTTCTACCCCGGGTCTGTGTTAATTCTGCAGTTCTTAATTTCTGTGATCAGTGCTTGAAATAGACCAAATGAATCCTGTTTGCTCAGTTAGTGCTTCTTCAAAAAGGTTATGCTCCATTCGAAGACTTCTTTAATGGTAAAGAGTATTGTTTTTATTTAGGACAACTATTCTCATTTTCATGATTCAGGCTGGGCTGCCAGCCAAGATTTAGAGAGAGAGAGCAGAGGGTAGTACAAAGTCATTCTAAGGCTTTGTAATAGGGATGACATTTACCAAGAACTGGTAGAGCTGGCATTTTTCTAAACAAGTAGATACTGAGTAGAAGTCATAGGAGTTCGTGAAAAAAACTGCTAGATTTTCAAACACTCACAAAGGATATTCAGCATTTTGTAAGGCATAGGGTGAAATGAGGAAGAAACAGAGAACAACATATCGTTGTGAAGTGGCAGGTGTAGTTCAATTAGCTTTTGAAAGAAACATTAATTTAAATAATCCAGGTGACCAGAAACAGAAAGATTTATATCCCATTTTTGGCAAAATAACATGATCAACTAACTCATTTTTCCAGAAAACTTATAAGATGCACCTTTATTATAAAAGTTCCATGATGCCAAATGCAAACTAGGCAGTACCTAAGTTCTAGATTTTGAGATGCCTCCAGATTTGACATTATTTTCTGAGCCTGGATTTGAGTCTCAAATGAGGTGCTTCCCTTGCCAGCACTCAGTTTCCAGAGATTTTGATAGGTCTGTATGAGGCTAATCATTCTCCTATAGGACCCCCCGTCCTGCAACTGGCACCAATTTAGAACTGCTGACTTGGATCACTATGCAGATGATGGATTGAATTGTTCATTTTTCATTCATGCACAAAGATAGAGGCATTGTTCTTCTTCAGTTCAGAAATTGATGGTGACCAGTAAGTAAATGCAAGAGTTAAATGTGATTTCTATCAGATAAAGGCTGTAACTTTTGCATTGAAAGGAATATATACACCAAGTTAAGGAAAAAGGGGGAAGAAAAGCATACTCATAATGATAGTTTCCCTAATTTGAAATCACAGATTTATATTTTAATGCAATGAGATAAACATAGAAATATTTATAAAATATGGAGATATGTTACCAGAATCAAGAAAATGAAAATAATGCTTAAATTAAACCAGAAATAGTGTGCTATACGATAAATAATAATATTTTAATAATATACAATACCTTTCCCATTGGACAACAATGTGGAAGATATCCGTAGTGCATTCCCAATCGTATTCTATAAAACTTGGACACACGAATGTCACTAGTATACCTATACCTTTTTGTAAAGTCTGTCCAGGCTACTTTAAAGCTTGCAGTATATTCTCTCTATTGTATTTTTACATTTCAACTTGTATGTACCACATATTTATAAACCATGCTGATCAAGCTTGAACCAGCTTGATTACTTTTGATTTGTGCTGTAGGATTTCTTCATTCTTACTGGAAATTTCGAGACATTTTACTCTAAACCTATTCTTTCTTTCTTTAGATTTATTTACTACCTTTAGAAGTAGAGAAGTCCAATTTCAATCATGTTTGAAATAACTCATTTTAGACAAGTACGTGCTGCTCTGCTTACAAAACATATATGAGTGGAATATGCAATTACTACAACTCAGTTTCCTGCCACAGAAACATTTCAGCAATATAGCATTACAGAAATAGAATGACATGCATAATGAAAGATTTCAAGATTCACCCAAGGCATTTATTCTCTTCACCTTAATGTTCTCAGCAGTAGCAGAGTATCCATTAAAAGGTACTATGAATTATGGTTGCCTAGCAACTGGAAGGAGCTTGTAACAGCACCAAAGAATGAAATGGCTGGTTGATAAAATGAATTTTCTCTGAGCATTAGCCTGTTGAAACTGCCTTTTCTTGTGGAACATAAAGTGCATTTATTTGTCTCATGCATTTTTTATTAGAAAATTATTTGAGTTCCACAGACTTGAATCGTTTTGCTACAGGAGATATTTGATTTTAATGTGTTGTACTAAAATAAGTAATAAAAGACACTTTATTCAAAGCAAAGTCACCAAACAATCCTATGTTGATTTTTGAAGGAAGAAATAAAATATTTGATAAGCTACTCTGTTACTGGTTTCTAATTAAGAATGGCCTTAGATAGAATTCAAAATTTGACTGATGCTGTCCAAGGTATAGGGTTAAAATAGTGGAGTCTTTTTAGTTATATGAACTGTAGAAGCAATTCTGTTGACAATGAAATGCAAGGGAAGAATGGATTTTCAAAATCTTACTCTATTTATAAAAATTCATTTCAGTGAAGGTCTCAGTGTTGACAAAAAAAACCTCTACCAACTATACATGATCTTTATTTTATCTTAATTTTATTCTTCTAAACATCTTCATCTTAGTATGCTGCCCATTTGGAGAAATACATATATTTCACTGCCATTCCTAGACATTCTTTATTTGCAGTGATTAAATTATGGCCTATATAGTCTTGCCTTGCAGGTCCCTTGCCCCAAGAAATACACTCAGATGACATGAATAGATGGTGTCACCAGCTACTAAAAGTACATTTTTGAAATTGTCATATTGTATGAGCATTTTTTCAATTTAAAGTAAATCAAATCTTCTGTGTAGGTTCATAGAAACTAAACAACCAAACCTTGAAAAATCAGTTAAAAACAGCTTAAAGTAGAAATGATTAAAATGGTAGTTGATGTATTCATTTATGATTTTTTTTGGCTATTCATCTTCTACACTTCGATATTATTATATAGATGTCTGGAATGTTTCATATTTATGTTTTTATCTTGCTGTACAAAATAAGGTATTATATGTATTCATCTACTTGTGTGTATAGAGGTTGTATTATATAAATGCCAGGCATACATTTTAAAAAGCCATTTTGTATAATATTTTGATTATGAATGATTCATTTTCAAAATAACATATGCTGTGGTTGAAAAAAATAGTTATGTTGGGCCAGTGTTTATTCCACTGGGTGAATGGGAGATACTTCTTTGTTCATAAGTAAATATTCGGTTCAAGCCTGGGCCAGGACAAGTTAGTTCAAAGAGGAAGGGTCAAATGGGAATGTTATTGATCACGGCAAATAGAAGAACTTCATACAGAATAATTACCCAACTAGATAGCAACAAAAGGACCGTCTCCTGAAATGATAATCTTGGCACTATCTTAGAGTCCAACTGAAAAAAAAAGCATTGAAAATATATTTGTTGAAACAGATCAAAATAGGCAAATAGTTTTGTAATTTCAGCTAATAACACTCACTCATAGTGTTTTCCCTGGAGTGTGAATTTTCCAACTGATAGCCTCAGATCCTCACTTCAGTATGGATATTTAGCTTTTCTCATATTATTCCTTTAACTAAAATTAGAATAGTGGCTTAGGTTGAGTATCCCTAATCTGAAAATCCGGAATCCAAAATGTTCCGGGAGCATTTCCTTTGAGCGTTGTTTCAGCACTCAAAAAGTTTCAGATTTCAGAGCATTTTGGATTCCAGCTTTTCTGATTAGGGTTGCCGAACCTGGTAAGTATAATGCAAATATTCCAAAATTCAAAAAAAGAAGTCAGAAATTTGAAACACTTCTGGTCACCAATATTTTGGACCAGGAATAATCTACCTGTATTTCGGTCTTTGTTAATTCCATACTTGACCCAGCTTTCTCATTTCAAGGTGGAGAAGTTCTCATGTGAGCACTCTATCACAATTGTGTGAGAGACTCCAATATAGTTTTGCTTGAGCAAGTCTCAAAGCACTTATCAAAAAAGAGAGAATTTATATCTTTTAAAAAGACTGGTGTCTAAAGCACAGATTTTGGCCAAAAATTGAAAAATGAGAGTGTTTATCTGTATTGATTATTAGCACTTTTCCTAAAATAGTTGTCTGCAAGGGCTAATTTTCCCTGCTAAAGAATAAGAAGTTTATACAATTGCTAGCCAGTTAGTAGAAAGTGGGAAAGTATAGCTGAGAAATGATTTTGTTAGCCTGTACCTTAAGCTCTTTACCACTTACAAAGAACTTTCATGTACGTGATCACGTTAGATTTTTACAACCACTCTGTCCTATAAGTAGGACTGGGAGCTACCATTAAAGAAGGCAGAATTTATTGGAAAGCACCCTGGATCTGGAGTAATGAGACCAGGGCAGGGCTGCACCCTGATTATGCCTCCTCGGCCAAGGTACTGGACCTCTCAGAGCCTTGATTTCCTTTAAAGGGAATGATATTGCCTACCTCAGAGAGTAAACTACAAGATTACATTTGTACAAGCACCTCCATTTAAAAGATGCTTAATACATAAGAATAGAAATAATCAATTTGCAACATGGACGCTTGGAGATACAACTGATTTCCCAAGGTCAAGACACAGAAGGGGTTGACCTCCTCTGAATCTTAGTCAGTGTCCTCGTGGGATTCACCCCTACAGTTTCCATTGCAAAGGAAGCATGCAACTCTCTTCATCTGAGAAGAAACTGGGTTGGGAAGAAAACGGACAACTTGGACTCAAGCAAAAGTGTGAGCACAAATACTCTGTCATTCACTGGTTTGGGCCCAAATGCTTCCTGTATCCCCTGTGCCAAAAACCCTGCTCTTGGGCCCACTGCTTATAGTTCCTGAAGCTTTTTGGCATGATGCTCTGCTATCAGATCACAACTTCCTCAAACTGAGAAACAGTATGAGTTGCTTCCCTAAACCGGATGTTTTGTAGAACAAATTTTGCTTTGATCTTTAATGCATTAGCAGTTACGTTACTAAAGTTAATTATAACCTATTGGAACTAAAATGTGTAATTTTTGAGCACAATGAGAGATTAAAAAAGACAGCTTTTAGGGGTGAGAGCCCTTCTTAAAGCTGTATATGAATAATCAAACATGTGAATAAATCAAACATTAATCACTGTTAATATTTTGCGAAGGTGTAAATTGAAATTCCAGAGAGAGCTTGACTGATTTGATTAACAATGAGTTAGTGCTGCAGAATCTCACTTGAACATAAAACTGTTATACTCATAATAATCCTATGTGGCTATTGAGGGAGCCAAATTGAAAACTCTTTCTGATATTTGCATAGATATATCCTGTATGTGTTTACCATGTGCTTACCAGATAAAGGATTTTTAATGGAGGAAGGTTCCTGATAATATTTTTATGTTTGTTTCAAATTTATTCTCAAAATGTTATGGTATTGCTATAGTTTAGAACCCAATTATTAGTTTATCTTGTGATTATAGGTAGTCAGTATTAAATTCAAGGTACATGTTTTCTTTTAACATGAAAAACTTTAATTTAAAAATGTTTTTTCCATAGACACAATCAAGAACTAGCCAATCTTTTGATAGATTGCCAAGTCACTAGTAGAATTAAAAAAAAATTTGTAGAAATATCCAAGGTAAGAGGGAAAATAGGATTTATCATTCATGAAAATTACATTCACGGTTCAACCACAATTGTTACTGACTCATGTATGTAGGATGTGTTAAAAAAAAAAAAAAGACTTCCATTTAAATGAAATCCCACTTCTACAGCCATCTATGAAAAAGTGGCAGAATCTAACATTTTAGTCTTGGAATGACTATAGCCTCATGAATATTCCATCACTGACAGTTGCCAGGATCTTCAAATAAGCAACAACAGAAGGTCAAAAAGAAGCAGAGAACACATTACTGAGTTTTTTAGTTGATGTTGCAGTTTGATTTTGAGTGATAAATTTCTCTTTGCAATGAGTTCCTATCATGCCTGTGGCTGACATGAACTTGTGATACATGGACTATGCCCTCCTGAATGTGTCCTAAAAACGCTATCTTCACAGGTTTTTGATTTCCTGACATGTTAATTTATTTTGTAGTATCCAGGAATTCTACATCCAAATTATTAAATTCTGCCATCCAGATAGAAAAGTTGTAGGATGGGTACATTGAATTTCACTTTAAAATGAAATAAAAATGTTTATAGAGTAGGATGTGAGTGGTAATTGGAGAAAATGATGACCATCATCTGGGAAAGGCAGGGCATTTTTATATAGGTGAATTTGCTTATAGAACTTTCCATTTCTAGGAAGATATTTTATAATCCAAGGTGTAAATGCCCTTTTATTTCAAACCATCAATGGTGATACTAGAAGGCAAATAAAATCAGGAATATTTTTATTATTATCTCCAGGGTTAATATTTTAAGAATTACACTCAGAGCTATAGTCTAGGAAGAAAAATGTAACAACCTGACCAATAAAAGACTAAAGAAATGTCTTATGTGCCTTTATACTACTTAAGACAGAATGCTTATGTCTTATCACTAATGTAGGAATACATTACAGTAATACATCTCAGCATTTCTTTGTGTATGAAGCAGAAGAGTGAGTAACTAAATAATGGGTATCTTGCCTATTGTGTGGTCTATGCAGGGTAGTAGGACTAAACCCAGCACCTTGGATAGACTAAAGTACTGAAATGGCATTTCCTCCCTTAAGGTGAAAAGGATTTTTTTATTTTTATTTTATTTATTTTATTTTTTTGAGATGGATTCTCGCTCTGTCACCAGACTGGAGGGCAGTAGCACAATCTCGGCTCACTGCAACCTCCGACTCCCTGGTTCAAGGGATTCTCCTGCTTCAGCCTCCCCAGTGGCTGGGATTATAGGCACACGCCACCATGCCCAGCTAATTTTTGTATTTTTAGTAGAGACAGGGCTTCACTATATTGTCCAGGAGGGTCTCAGTCTCCTGACCTCGTGATCTGCCCTCTTCGGCTATCCAAGGTGCTGGGATTACAGGCATGAGCCACTGCACCGGGCCAGGATTTTTTTTAATGTTGTGCTAATATGGTATATTCTGATGGCCAGCTCAAAGAATGACACATTCATTACCTATTTCCAGGGGCTCAGAGGCAGAGCCGTCCCCCTTTTATGTTGGGTATGGGTGTATTGTCCCCTCTTGCCGTATTGTCTGCGTCCTGATGCAGCCAGGGCTCTGTCACTTGAGCCTCCATGTGAGCAGGCCATGGCCTGATTCGTCTGTCTGTGTCATGATTGGAAGATTTTATCACACTTTTTGACATAGCCAAATGTAGGAAGCAATGCAATTTGGTGAATCAAAGTTATGTGAACACTTGAATCTTACTAATGCTGAAAAAAGGAATAAAAAAGAGAGAACTAAAAGTCTAATATTTTTTAACTACTCCTTCAAGTCTCTTTTTGAAAGAATCTAGATGTGAAACAAATCCCTCTTTAATTACTTACAAGTCATCTGCTATGGGCTGGGCTCTGCGCTGGAAGCTTTGTAGATGCAGTACAGTATTTAATCCACAGCATCCCCTCCCGAGGTAGGAAGTATAACCTCCATTTTTGTAGACAGAGAAACCGAGGCTCAAGGGAATTAAATAAAACAAAAATTAAAACCCAGTCTGCCTCCCTGGTGGTCTTTCCAGAGCAGTCCGAAACAAAACGATTTGCTATGTTATGCAGAGAAAAATGGAGTTGTGGCATCTTCCAGCATAGGATAATTTCAGAACAGAAGCCTATGACGCCAACACAGAGGAAGCAGATCCACATAATTCTGAAGGTCAGACAAAATTCAGTCCTATCAGATTTTGGTTTAAAGTAAACACACAAAGAACCAAATGCTTTAACTGCAAGGCTTCATATCCAGTGAATTCACTGAATCACTAGCATGCTACAGAACTTAGACCTCCAAAGTTTTTCCTCTTCTTCTGTACAGCTTCATTTATGTTTGATTTTTGTATTCCTTTTAATATAATATTTATACAAAAATGAGTAGGATAATAAATGTTTTATCTCATATATTTATACATTTGCTTATATATAATTGTATGCATAAAGAACTACTATATAATCTTTTTATTTATACAGATAGACTCTGTAAATCTTTTTTAAACTTTTCCAAAGACTAACTCTACTTTAAAAATAGAAAAAAGCTTACTCAACTAGAATTAGTAAGACTCCATGCAATCAAAACTCTATCTATCTATCTATCTATCTATCTATCTATCTATCTATCTATCATCATCTATTTTGGAGACAGAGTCTCACTATATCCCCCAGGCTGGAGTGCAGTGGTGCAATCTCCACTCGCTGCAACCTCCCCCTCCCGGGTTGAAGCGATTCCCCTGTCTCACCCTCCTGAGTAGCTGGGATTACAGGTACCTGCCACCACGCCCGGCTAATTTTTGTATTTTTGGTAGAGACACAGTTTCCCCATATTGGCCAGGCTGGTCTCAAACTCCTGACCTCATGATCCCCCTGCCTCTGCCTCCCAAAGTGCTGGGATTACAGACGTGAGCCACCGCCCCCAGCCTACTCATTTTTTGAGACAGAGTCTCACTCTGTCTCCCAGGCTGGAGTGCAGTGGCACGATCTCGGCTCACTGCAACCTCCACCTCCTGGGTTCAAGCGATTCTTCTGCCCAGCCTCCCGAATATTTGGGATTACAGGCGCCAGCCACCAGGCCCAGCTAATTTTTTTGTATTTTTAGTAGAGATGGGGTTTTACCATATTGGCTAGGCTGGTCTCGAACTGTTGACCTCAAGTGATCCACCCGCCTCAGCCTCCCAAAGTGCTGGGATTACAGGCATGAGTCACTGCACCTGGCCCAGAACTCCAAAATAACCAGAATTGTTAATAATGCACATATTAGGATAGATAACTGAATAGCAAACAAGCTAATATCAATGAGTCTTTTAAGAATACATCATTATATCAAAACTATTATTAATTTAGCTCTTTGTCCTATTCTTTTTTTTTTATTATACTTTAGGTTTTAGGGTACATGTGCACAATGTGCAGGTTTGTTACATATGTATCCATGTGCCATGTTGATTTCCTGCACCCAGTAACTCGTCATTTAGCATTAGGTATATCTCCTAATGCTGTCCCTCCCCCCTCCCCCAACCCCACAACAGTCCCCAGAGTGTGATGTTCCCCTTCCTGTGTCCATGAGTTCTCATTGTTCAATTCCCACCTATGAGCGAGAACATGCAGTGTTTGGTTTTTTGTCCTTGCGATAGTTTACTGAGAATGATGTTTTCCAGTTTCATCCATGTCCCTACAAAGGACATGAACTCATCATTTTTTATGGCTGCATAGTATTCCATGGTGTATATGTGCCACATTTTCTTAATCCAGTCTATCATTGTTGGACATTTGGGTTGGTTCCAACTCTTTGCTATTGTGAATAGTGCTGCAATAAACATATGTGTGCATGTGTCTTTATAGCAGCATGATTTATAGTCCTTTGGGTATATACCCAGTAATGGGATGGCTGGGTCAAATGGTATTTCTAGTTCTAGATCCCTGAGGAATCGCCACACTGACTTCCACAATGGTTGAACTAGTTTACAGTCCCACCAACAATGTAAAAGTGTTCCTATTTCTCCACATCCTCTCCAGCACCTGTTGTTTCCTGATTTTTTTTAATGATCGCCATTCTAACTTGTTTGAGATGGTATCTCACTGTGGTTTTGATTTGTATTTCTCTGATGGCCGGTGATGATGAGCATTTCTTCATGTGTTTTTTGGCTGCATAAATGTCTTCTTTTGAGAAGTGTCTGTTCATGTCCTTTGCCCACTTTTTGATGGGGTTGTTTGTTTTTTTCTTGTAAATTTGTTTGAGTTCATTGTAGATTTTGGATATGAGCCCTTTGTCAGATGAGTAGGTTGCAAAAATTTTCTCCCATTCTGTAGGTTGCCTGTTCACTCTGATGGTAGTTTCTTTTGCTGTGCAGAAGCTCTTTAGTTTAATTAGATCCCATTTGTCAATTTTGGCTTTTGTTGCCATTGCTTTTGGTGTTTTAGACATGAAGTCCTTGCCCACGCCTATGTCCTGAATGGTATTGCCTAGGTTTTCTTGTAGGATTTTAATGGTTTTAGGTCTAATATTTAAGTCTTTAATCCATCTTCATTTGATTTTAAAAGAACTAGAAAAGCAAGAGCAAACACATTCAAAAGCTAGCAGAAGACTAGAAATAACTAAAATCAGAGCAGAACTGAAGGAAATAGAGACACAAAAAACCCTTCAAAAAATTAATGAATACAGGAGCTGGTTTTTTGAAAAGATCAACAAAATCGATAGACCGCTAGCAAGACTAATAAAGAAGAAAAGAGAGAAGAATCAAATAGACACAATAAAAAATGAAAAAGGGGATATCACCACCGATCCCACAGAAATACAATCTACCATCAGAGAATACTACAAACATCTCTATGCAAATAAACTAGAAAATCTAGAAGAAATGGATAAATTCCTCGACAAATACACCCTCCCAAGACTAAATCAGGAAGAAGTTGAATCTCTGAATAGACCAATAACAGGTTCTGAAATTGTGGCAATAATCAATAGCTTACCAACCAAAAAGAGTCCAGGACCTGATGGATTCACAGCCGAATTCTACCAGAGGTACAAGGAGGAACTGGTACCATTCCTTCTGAAACTATTCCAATCGATAGAAAAAGAGGGAATCCTCCCTAACACATTATATGAAGGCAGCATCGTCCTGAGGTCCTATTCTTTTAACATCAATATCAATAAATAGAGGGCAAGCCCCACACATGAAGCCAGAACATCTATGTTTAAAGTTCGACTCAACTTCTTACTAACCATAGATGGCAATTAATTTCAAAAATCCTTTATTAATTCATCTGCAAAGTGGAGGATAATAGATCCTTTCCCGCTGAGCTGTTTTGAGAACTAAACACCACAATGTTTGTGCGGTACCTGCACAGATTGCCATAGCAGGGTGTGCAACCAGCAAAGATTTCCTGAATCCCAATCTGACCCATGGTCGCATGGCATGGCAATGTTTCAACTTTCAGAAAAACATTGAATTAAAGCCCTTGCACTATTATTTCAAAGCACACGAGTGCAATTGGATATGATTTTGAACACAATTAAAAACAACAGAGGCATTCTTGGGAATCAAGTTTCCAGTAAGCTAAAGGGCAATCCATTTTACTTGGAAACTGTTTTTATATTCAGTTAAAAAGTGATCCTTATTTTTAACTTACCTAACAATAATACATCTAGTTCATAGATGGAAGCGAATGCCTTCCTATCTACTACTGAGGGAAGCTCTCATTTTCACCTGCTCACTAAGAAGCAAACATACTTTGAATTCGCCTCTTCATGCATTTATACTTCAATCTTCTTTTTAGCTTTCACATTTCACCTTAAACAGTTTTAAAAGTCCAGTCCAATGCTCAGTTGTATCTTGAGGGTGAAGTTTTGAAAGCTTTTGTAACTTTCTTCTATGTAAAGTCAACTTAGGTCTTAGGAAACACTTTGGTATTTGTGAGGGAAAGAAAACCCACCAAAGGCAGCTAAAGCCATTAGGAACTCCACATGCAAGAAGAGGTGCTGATGTATTTTATTAGAGAGCTACTAAAATAACTCTGCCAAAAATACAATAATTGCACTGAACTTACAACAAATTAATGACATGATTTACATAAACATGCACTGAGGACTTATGTGCTATAGATTTCAAAATTGTATCTTCAGTTTTGAGAAGACTTTGAAAACACCATCACTAGATAATGTGGTGCATGTTACTCAGGGACCACTGCAGTAGTGAATATCATCTGGAAACAGGTAATAGTTCACATGGGTAATAATTTCAGAAGATTATTATATAAAGATAAACAATGTCTTTGGAGAAAAGAAATATTATCTTCTTGCCACCCAAAGATATGAATAAAGTTGTTGAGACCTCCATTTTTCCCCAGAATTACAGGAGTAAGTTTGTCTGTGTTTTGTGGGAGGAGATTATGGGTGTAATCTGGAGCAATTTGAAGGGCAAATCATGATTCCCATGCAAAATTATAACTTTACAAAATTACTGTAGACAAAAAGCCATTACAGATTGCTGAGTTAAATGGCAATTGGAGCAAAATAAACCAATATAGAAGAGTAATATAAAGACAATTTATTTGGTCTTACACTTTTATTTGACCTGAAACATATGGTGTTGGACCAACAAATTCATCTGCTTCTAGTTACTTCAAGACTTGGTAATTACACGGTTCTGTAACATTTTATAATATTGTTCCCTACATCTTTGTTATTTTAATGTGTAATCCTCACAATTGCTTCTCCAACTCTCTTAAGCAGTAGGGAGCTCCAGTTAAGTAAATTGGGGGAGCAGGTAGATGAAGTGACTTGCCCAAGATCATACAGAATTAATGCAGAAATGAAGCTAGAAACAGTGAGGTGCTGATTCCCAATAGAGTACATCTCCAAAGGCCACCTCATGCAAGCAATACAGTCCATACATTTAACCTAGAAACTCACATGCACAGACTGCATGTGACTCAAATTTAACCAGTATGTGTGATTTTACATATCTCTCAGTTAACTCAGTACTTGAAATCCTGCACAGGCAGTGTTCTTGTGGCCATCTGACACTTTTGAGGGAGCCCAAAGCCACATGCATTCCTCCTTTATCTGTTTTGGATACAATATTGGTAACATCCTTCATACAACTATAATCCAAATGGATTTTAATCTAAAATCAGAGCAGTTCAGGTTTATGTTTATTCAATTTAACTGTTACAGTACCCACTGGAAAAACTCAACAGACTAAAGCCACCAGGAAAGGCAGTTTTATTTTAAGTGGAGAAAAAAAATGTCCCCTCGTGAATGATTGGGCCTCTCTCTCTCTCTCTCTTTCTTTCTCTCCTCACATCTGCCTCCTTTAAAACTTTGTACATCCTGGAATGGAATCGATCATTGTTTTTGCATTAAGGCATGCCATAAAATAAAGAAATGCTGAGAACCAAAATGTTAGACAACGATGGCTGTAAGCATGTGTCTGTGATATGTAGAAAGTGGAGCAACCTATAACAACAGTCAATTGTTGAAATTGCTGAAGAGCTTGATGATTAAGCTCTTCAGAAATGGTGCCCACCCAGGAACGGCAGAGTTTTTTTTTTTCCCTCTCACACAATATCAGTCTCATTGTCTAATTTCATCTGTAGCATGATATGAATACAAATGGTTTAGAAAATGTACTAGGTAGTAGAAACCGGGTGATGCAAGTAGCCGACCAAAATGTGTAAATGAAAACATTAGAATGTCATACTTCTCAGTGAGACACTATTTGCTAGAAACACAGAGCCCGGGCTCTGCCACAGCAAAGCCTGCTAAAGCAGAAACAGCTACACTGCATCTGGGATGAATCTCACATGAGAAAGCAGAGTTGCTTCCTAAATTTAAAATCATGTTCAAATTCAAGCACTCCAGTCTCTCTAAGCGCTCAGCTTCTCAGTTCAACAAGGCAGCTTAACTTCCATTTCATGAAGAAATCAGAGTTATCTAACAGAAACTCTTTCAACCTTCCTTTTTCCCATCCTGAAGGGTCTCTGTTTTCACCTGTTCCCCTTACCTACATAGGCAGTTGGGTGGCGTGATTACAAGGGGAGGGTGGTACCTCCCTCCCCACACCACCACTGTTCACCCTTTGTGCTAGTCGGATGAGTTTGTAGTTTCTACAAATCTCCTTGCCTTGATTGTCTTAAAATTACACATCACATAGGGCTGAACACATAAAGCAACACAGGGTGACATCTTGGTCCTCTGACTAGTCCTTCCCTTTGGCTTCTGTGGAAGAAAACTCCTCCCCTGCTCTTTATTTTCTTTTATTCCCTTTTTTCTTTTTCCTATTTAGATTAGTATGTCTAAATGTGTACTTGACCTTCTAATATGTCTCTGTATTTTTAATATTTTGTCTCTTGCTTTGGGCTGAATTCCTTCTACCTAAAAATGTGTTTAGGTCTTTTATTTTCTTAAAAGACAACTCAGCACTGTTCCTAAAGATTGCTAGTGTCTCAAGTATTTGCTCCATCTTTCCGCTGTTTATCACCCCATACTTCAAAGGTGGCCTGCCCTTTTCCTTCTTGAATCCCTAGATACCATCAATTTACTCATATAGAAAATGCAGGGAAGAGAGAGAGAGGAAGGGAGCACCTCAGAGATCAGTGTGCTTAAGTAATGAACATACGGATCTCTAAGATCCTGTTGGACTTGGCTGTGATTCTGGCTCTATGACATCTCACTGGCCCCACCTCATCTGCCAGTCTTACGTGTGAACACCACCCAAGATTCTGCATCCCCAGGATCTCAACCAGCCCCAGAGTTTCCATCACCCTATTTAGGGGACTGACACATCTATGTCACCCACACTACTCTCATTTTCAACCTCAAGTTCCATGACTTCAAATGCTTGGTGAGCATCCATCCCGTCCAGGGTTTTCTGCTAGAACCTCTAATTGAATAATTTCTTCACTACACCAAGTGTCTGCTCCTAACGTTATCTATGCATCCACGATTCTACCTACCAATGCCTAAGACCTTTCTCTCATAACCCCGTGGAGTTACATGACACAGTTGCCCTTTCCTCCCTACTGTCCAATGTCACCTATTGCCCACCTTATTCAGCCTTCATTCTCGTTATTTCTCAACTTGTTCCTTATATATCCAATAAATTAAATCCTTTGCCATTGTATGAACGCTTCTTATGCTTTCCTGCCCATCTGAAATTAATTTGACTTGGAATTTTCTACTTTCCCGACTTCTGCTTTCTAACATTCTACTGACCCTTCAGGTTCAGTTCAAGATGCTCTCAAGTGGACATAGTTTATCTCCTGCCACTGTGCTCTTGTAATGTGTATCCCTCCCACGACTCTACCACATTCTGCTTTTAATTGTTGATACATGTCTTAAGTCCTGTGAATATGATAACTACATTGGAATCCTCTTTGAATTTCTCCCAGTGTAGACTACCAACCATATTTTGTACATAATTCCCATTTACTGAACAATTGATGTATTGTCAAATATATTTGGTTAATAAGAGCAAAAAATATGATTATCAGAATTATGGACATAAAATATTTTGTGAAATGTGCAAATGATTACACCTCACTTTTCTGATTTCCCACCAAAATAATTTTTTAAAAATATTTTTCTATTTTTACACCCAACCTTTATGAATAATACATATCCATCTGGGAAAGTGTGAGTCATATGTCATAACATATATAGCCTCTAAGGTTTTCAAATTGGAAACTTTGTTTTTATAATGTTAAGAGATCACTTTAGTCATAGTTTGAATTTTCAACTCTCGGCAACTAATAATGTACTTTTTGTTGATTTTGAAATAAAAATTCAGCAATATTAAGGTGATTACAAGATATCTCAGCATTGAAATTTTGTTGTGACAAATCTTTTAGACACAGAAATTCACTTCTTAAATCAGGGCTTCCATTAGATAAGCTCCCTCCTAGAAAGTAAAATCTTATTTGAAGACACTTATGGGAGGTCCATCTATTGCTGACAGATATATTTTGTAGTAGAAATGTCATTTTAAAATTTCTGTTTTGTTTCTAAATTTAATTATTTGAGTTAGTAAAACATTCACATTGTTCAAAACCGCAAAGTATCCCATTCACCTTCCAGCTTCCCATTTTCACCCCCACCACCACAAGAGGTAGCCACAGACTTGGTTTCTTCTCTCTCCCTCCAGACCTTACAGATTCTTATTCCATCCGCCCCTAACCCTGACGTTTTCTTTTACAGAAGATGACACACTACTCCACTCCTTTCTTTTCTCTCCTGGAGCTCTTTCTCATGATAGCTGCTTTATTGTTTTTTTAATCACTGCCTAGTATTCCATTGTGTGTATTCTTCATAATTCAATTAACTAGTCTCCTGTTTAAGGGTATTTTGTTTTCAGGGTTCTTTTTTTACTATTGTAAACAATGCTGCAATGAAGAGCCCTGTATAAATGTCTTATATGAGTGTAAGTGCAGCAGTGGAACTTCTGGATAAAAAATGTATATGCATTTGTAATTTTAATAGGTATGCCAAATTGTACTCTGTATGTGTTATACAAATTTACATTTTTATTCTCTATATATGGGAGTGCCTGTTTCTCTTAGCCTTATCAAACTTGGATTTAGCCCAATCTGATAGGCAAAAAAGATCTAGGTATTATTTTTTATATATTTAAGAGCCATTCATATTTTCTTTTACTTGAATGAACTGTCTCTTAAAATTATCTAGCTGTTAGGGAGGAGGTATGGATACAATTTGATTTTTTTTTACTTGACTCACTTATTAAATCAATGACATGCATTGAGTAATCCCTCCTTAATTCACTGATTTGGATCCAGTGGATGATGATTTATTTCTATTATGTAGAAAATTCAAATGTACAGTTGAGCCTATTTCCAGATTTTCTATTCTGTAGTCTTTTTATTCCTGTACTAATATTCTGCTGTAGTGATTTTTTTCAAGTGTTTTAGTAAATTTTGGCATCTATTAGTGCTAATTGTTTTTCATTGCTCTTCCTGCATATTTCTGTTGAATTTTATATTTGTACTTTAGGACAACTTGCCCAACCCTATGAAACGAATAAAAACAAAAATAACCTGGTAGTATTCTATAGGTATTACTTTGTATTTCTAAACTAACCTATAGGAAATTGACATCTTAATGATATTAAGTTCTTTTCTTCAAGGGCATTTCATGTATTTCCATTTCTTCAAGTCTTCTTTTGTGACCTTCAGTAGTGTTTTAAGTAAGTTTTCTTATATATCTTATACATTTGTTGTTAAATTTATTACTAGCTACTTATTACTAGGTGTATTTCATTTTGCTATTATAAATGGGGTATTCTATTATATTTTCTATCTGGTTGGAGACTTTAAAAAAATAGGAAAATGAAATGTGGCATATCAGAATGTATGAAATACAGTCATGAAATGCATAATGCGATTTCAGTCAACAGTGGACCGCATATATGATGGTGGACCCATAAGATTATAATACCACATTTTTATTGTACCTTTTCTATGTTTAGATACACAAATCCCATGATGTAACGGTTGCCTACAATATTCAATTCAGTCACATGCTGTACAGGTTTGTAGACAAGGAGCGATAGGCTACACTATATAGCCTGGGCCTTTAGTAGGCTATACCATCTAGCTTTGTGTAAGTACATTATATGGTGTTTACACAGTGACAAAATCACCTAAGAACACAATTCTCAGAATGTATTCCCATTGTTAAACAACACCTAAGTGTACAGCTAATGCTGTGTTCGTAAGAATATTCCTAGCCTTAAATACTTACGTTGATCAAGTATATAAAACATATAAAAACCAAATTAAAAAGTTTAAGAGGTAAAAGAGCAACAAAATAAACTTAAGAAAGGCAGAAGAAAGACCTTAAAGAGCAGAAAATAGCAAGTTAAGAAACAGAAAAACAGTAGAACTGAGAAATAAAATTAAAATCTAGTTCTTTGAAAATACAATGAAATAGATTGGTTGAAGAAGAGCAAAGCACAGAATATATAAAATAAACACAATTATATAGAGGATTAATGGACTCATAAGACACTGCTTTGCTCAATTCCTTGTAAATAAGTTTGAAAATTCTATAAAAATATAATTTAGAAAATAATTGAACTGAAAAAAGATAGAAAGAAAATGAAAAAGTTGTCAAAGTTGTCCCTCTCCCCAATAAAAACAGCAGCATGTATAAATGACTTTAGAGGAGAATTTCCACAAATACTTAAAACTCTCAAAAACTTTTTCAAAACATCAGGGGGAAAAGTAAAACTGCAACCTTGCTTGTATGAAGTTAGTATAATATTGAAACTAAAAATTGACAGGAATTACACACAAAAATAAAACTAAAGAACAGGCTCACTAATAAATACCAACACAAAAACCTAAATAAAATATGAAAAAACAAAAATTAGAAGTAAGAATCCATCCTGAATAAGAAAGATTTATTCCAAACATGCAACAGTAGCTCAATATTAGATAATGTGTTGATTTCACATAAATTACATGATAAATATATATCAGTATATCTGACAAAATTCCACACTCATTTTCTATTTTTAAAATTTAATAAAATAGAATTCAAAGGATACTTTCTTAATGTAATGAAATGTATTTATCTGAGCATAAAATTTAGTCTTACATTTACAGAGGAAACCTAATGTTTCCTAATAATTCTCATAGTAAAATATGAGATAAGGATGCCCCTATAACAACTACCTTTAACACACTGAAAGTACTAGCCAATAAAATAAAATTAAAATAAACATAAAATAAAATATAAAACATAAAATAAAAGTAAACATAAAAGGTAAATTGTAGTTGGGAAGAAAACAAAGTAAAGCTGTCCTTACTTACAGATGATTTTATTGTGTACTTAGAAAACTTAAGAGTATCCATTATAAACCTGCAAACAATAGGGTAATTCAAATAGAAACTTAGTATAAAGAAATTAAACTTTTCATATGTAATTATCACTCCTAACATTTGTTTGAAGATTATATTTTTATTGTCATTTAAGCATCGAAATAATTATTTTAACTGCAAAATATGTGCATTTTTATCTGACCACAGGTAGAATCTGTAATCTCTTTGCCATTGATCTTGATTTCCTATTTTTCATTTAGGAAGCAGTCCGCTTCAGACACATACACAAGGTCACATGTAGCCCTGGTTGTGTCTCAGCAAGGAAGGCATCCAGTTTCCCTTCTGATGTAGCTGTGATGTCAACACTTTCAGAAAATTTGGGAAACGATTTGATAAAATAATTAGAGTTAGTTGCAGTTTGAAATTAAACTTTATGGTGCTCAGGTCTATTGTAGCTTTCCTTAATATGTGATACTTTCATGAGTAAGAGTGTCAAGAATTTAGCATGTATGAGGGTGGTAGGCTGGGGATTCCAGCATTCTTCTCAGTGAAGGCTATTTGAGTCCATTTGAGCATATCTAGACAGAAACATGGCCAGGTAAAAAGACTGCTCTCTCCTGAAACCTCTCAGAGGCTGTCCCCTTTTAGAATCTGTAATAGCAATCAGCTGATAGAATATGCTTTGGGACAGTCATTAGGGATAAATTGGGGCAGATGTACAAGTGTGTGAAAACACTGAAACTTCAACATTGCAATTATCTTCAGGGATCCAATGTTAAGATATATTGTGGATAGAATCATGGTTTAATATCCCAATAAAACCCCTGTTGTTGTGAATTCCTTACTCTAGAAAAATCCCTTTAATTGAAATTTCAGGATATATTAGGTGTACATTAGTGAAATAATAGCCAGATTATTAGGGAGCCAATATTATAAGTCTTCACTGCAGCACAGACATCAGGGATTGAGGTATAGAAATTAACCTCTGAAAATCAACACAGCAAACACACCAGACTAATCTGTAGCACTTCAGTGCAGGATGGCCCTTGTTAACCATGGACTTATGTGGTCTTTGTCATGAAGCCACAAAACAGAGAAACATTAGCCAAGAACAGGCAATAAGTGAATCTCAATTGAAAACTGGTTTTTGGTAATATTTGGTATTGGCAAGGCATATTGGCTTTCTTTTTTTACTAACATAGCAGAACTCTTTAGATACCCAGTAAATTATTATGACAATCAGAACAAGCTCATTTGGTGAGAAGAAGCCAATGTGACCAGAGTAAGGTGACACATAGCAAGAGGTAATATTTTATATATAGTTTAAAGCTATCCAGAAAAGAGACTGTTTGGAAGTGAGCACACCTCTCTCAGTTTTTCAGCCAGAAGTAGCAATAGGTTCCAATCTGACTACCGTAATGAAAGAAAACTACCAAAGAAATCAAAGAAAAGTATACATTAAGGTGATTTATTTAAAATAAGGTACTAGTAATTATGAGATTACTGCTTTTGTCATGTTTTGCAATAGAAGAATGATAGAGAATACAAATTTTTTCATTGCCCACACCCAAATTAAATAAATATACATCATATATAACCCATTAATCTGTTGTAATGTTGAACTATCCTTATTTTCAGAAAGTGCTATCTTCTGTAAAAGGTTAATACTGTTTTAACCTTTTAGCTTATTCCTCCTCCTTTTCTGGAAGACAAATAGTACCTGCAAATACAGGTAACTCTTTTGAAAACATTCTAGGAATATTAAAGACATTGTTACACATGTTTGAAAATAAACTTTTCAACCCATGTTCAGCTTTGAATCACTTCATTCCAGTATTAGCTCAGAATGGTAAATGCTTGGAAATGTATTTACAGTGCATACTATTATGCATGCAAATAATATTAAGGAAGTGATTGTGACTATAAAAGTTCTCAGCATTATTTGGTAAAGCTAAAAGAAATTTAAGCAAGGGTCACGATGAATCTTTATGGAATAAACAAAGTTAAAAAGAATTTTTAAAGCCTTTATAAAGACAGTAGTAATTCAAGGAAGGATTAAGTCTGTCTGAATTAAAACTTGGATTTTAAGCAAGAGGCAACCACAGTTGTAGTGGGTTTTGCTGTTTTGGTGCTGGTATTTAATTACTCTAAGCCAGCACAATTTGGGTAGAAGCACCAGAGAGAGCCTTCTTATACCTGCAAAGCTTTTTGACAGTCTATTGTAATGCATTTCAACCAACTTATGAATCATTTTGCAGAGACTAATGATTTATTACTGCTGTAATGAACTTCACAGGCATCAATACATTAGTATCCACTTTGAAAAGAAACTTGTCAGGTCCCATTGGAATGATGATCAGTTTACTATTGTTATTAATGACCCTGATCAGCTCTTTGGATCTATGAATAACCTTCTTAGATGACAGAGGTCTTCCATTTGGCGGAAAAATCAATGCATATGTAAAATAAAAGTATATGCTGTGCTTCATCCCTTTATCAATGCCAGGGATTGTTGTCAGCTTTCAAAGCTTAAAGCTTCAAAATTGTTTAAAAATCTACCTAATTCAAACTTATTAAAATGCTGGTGAATACATCCTAAAAGGATATTGTCATTCCAATTGCTTGTCTCTATGTTACAAAATTATGGTGTTTTCTTTCTTTCTGCTTGAAGCCTCAGCTGGACCCTGGTGGTTTGACGAAAACAGAAATTACCATGTTAGGGCTTTTTTCTTTTTTAATGTTCAGTGTCAGACATTTGACCTGTGAGGCTTTTAAAACTGACCTTGTTGCTTCTTTCCATTCATTAAACCACAACCTTTGCACTCTTGTCATAAAAGATAAATGAAGATTCACACAATCTTTGTTTAAGAGAAGATTTATTGTTTACATTAATGTAGATTAAGTGGAAAGATACCAATTATTTTTCAAGTCAATCATATGTCTTCTTTGAGGTTTCAATTTGTGGACTGTTTGTCATTATTACAGTTTCTATATATTTAGTGGTGCTTTTATAGAAAAACATACAAATGAACAATGTTCATAGAAATCCTACATTCCATACTTTGTCCACTTACCCAGATAAAGTTCTCAAATGTGATGTTTTTGGTAAGTGATTAAAATTAGATTTTAAAATGATAGTTTTATTCTACAAGGCTGTCACACTATTAATCAAAGCTTTGGAGAAATTTTTGAAAGGGTAATTATTTGTCAATGTAGAAAATGATTTTAAGAACAGAAGTAATGAAGTTTCGTTGTAGTATAAAACTCCCTAAACTAAGCATTTGGATTATTGGCCACACTAAAAATAGTGAAATAAGTTGATTGTTGATTTGAATGTATAATTTTCTAAGGTTTCAGTAGGCCACATAATGGAATAATAAAATAGATCATTTAAAAATATTTGATCTATAAGGTTGTTCAATCAAAGTCCTTTATTTTACTGGTAAGAAAACTGAGGCCAGAGTGTTTAAGGCAAGACCTCCTTTCTGAGGCTCACAGCCTGCTGGTGATAGTGAGCTTGGTAATGGAGAGTCATGTGTTGAGCAGAATGTGGGGACTTCAGATGGGAACTTAAACTCTGTCATTGTAAACCCAGAGCCTAGCTCTGTGCCTGGCTCCACATCATAGATGTCTAATGACACTGCTGAGAAAGTGATTAGGACACATATCACTGAGAAAATAGAATTAAAAAAACAAAAGTAGAAAGCAGGTGGGTTGTGTACATGTGTGTGTCAGAGAAATCTATGGTTTGCCTTTATTCAGAAATGAGTATTTGCAAGTGAGACATTGTTCTTCTGTACCTTAAAGAGTGGAATTTCCAATTAGGGTGGATATGTCTATAATGAATTCTAGATCCTATCTGTCAGTGAAGCTCGCATGAGACAGTTCGAAGAATCTTAGAGTTGACGGTGACATCATCCAGTTAACTCTTTTCCCAATGCACTCATGTGTCCTACAACATCTCCCTCATGTATTTGTCAAGCCTGTGCTGTGATACTTTCAGTGATGGTAGTTGACTTCTTTGCATAGCAAACCATTCCAGTTTGTCTATTGTTAAAAGGTCTTCTTTGTGTTGAACTTGAACTTACCTTTTTAACATTTTTTCAAAATTATAGTGACATTGGCTGTGTTCTTAAAGAAAATGGGTCAATTTCTAATGAAATCCATCTGACTTCAAGGACAAGATAGCCTTAAAAGCTTAGACAATTGCAGAGCAAAGCAGGGGCTAACTTCAGTGGAACTCATTTTGTCAAGTTCTCTTAAGTAAACCAGAGCTACTATGAAATTGCAGAAACAGCTAAGGAAGATATGACCAAATTTGGACCACTAAGAAATGCTTCTCAAACATCAAATGAAATTATCTATTATGACAGTAGCTGCCTGTCCAATGAAAGATAAAGTCATTGTGAAGCCAGGCATAGAATGTCCTAGCACACTCAAGAAAAAACAAGAGTTCAAACAAGGAGTATATGTTAGGATGTTAGGATGATCTTCTTGTTACATTCTTATGCCATCCTAATAGCATCAGGCAATGCCATTAGGGTGACATAACAACTGGAAAATGAAAGTGTTTATTTTCCCCAACAGTCATGGTTCACCAGACATGCACTGTAGTTTCCTGAAATGGCTACTGAAGTGGGAGAGCTTAGTTTTAGTTACAAGTTCACAATTACATGAACAAGTTACTTACATGAGGCAAGTTAATGACATGAGGCAAGTTACTGCAAAGGCAACTGCAGTAGTAAAGTTACTGCAAAGGCTAATTACATGCAGCAAGTTACTGCATCTCTTTGAGGACTGGTTTCCTCCTCTGAGAAAAAGTAAATATTATGCCTTCCCTATCCTGTAAACTACTACTTACAGGGTGGTTTGAAATAATGTATAAGCAAATTTCATGATAATGACAATACCCTTAGTATACTCCTGATACTGTGGCTTGGTGTGCATGTCACCTTTCCTAAACTAGACTTTAAGATCTTAGCCTCTAAGTCTTTTTTTTTTCTTTTTTCTTTTTTCTTTTTTTTTTTTTGAGATGGAATCTCACTCTGTCTCCCAAACTGGAGTGCAGTGGTGTGATCTCAGCTTACTGCAACCTCTGCCTCCCAGGTTCAAGCGATTCTCGTGTCTCAGCCTCCTGAGTAGCTGGGACTACAGGCATGTGCCACCACACCCCACTAACTTGGTATTTTTAGTAGAGACAGAGTTTTGCTATGTTGCCCAGTCTGGCTTTGAACTCCTGACCTCAGATGATCCACCCACCTCAGCCTCACGAAGTGCTGGGATTACAGGCATGAGCCACGGCGTCCGGCCTTACCCTGTAAGTCTTAATGGTTCACATGTGCCCATGCAAGGATGGGGGCTAGTTAATCCCAAAGGTCTTGCTGCTCCTCACAAAAATGAGAAAAATACACGAAATTCTTTTTTAAAGCAAACTTTATTGTCTTTAGAGGATAATACTTTATTCAAAGATAGTCTCCTAATTTCACGAGTGTTAAAATGTCTTTGCTTTTATGAAATGGTGATAATGAGATAGTAATCAGATTTGCAGTGTCCTCGTTTAACGAAGTTAAAAGTTGGTAAATCTTTGTGATTTTCATTACTTTGGAAATACTTTGTGGTTGGTGAAATCCTAAAGTTTGTGGATCCACATTCTGAATCTTTATAGCTCAATCCCGCTCACCCCCCACCTCCTCCCACACAGGGGAGGCCCCTGTGGGAGGCCTTTTCCCCAACCCCAGATACCAGGACAATGCCTCCTATATAGGGAGCCTGCAGTCATTATTTGTTAAATAAGTAAATTAATTGGTGATGTGTTTTCTTTAGAGGCTAGCTGGTACATTATTCACATCTTCGTGTAGCTATTCAAGGATACCTTCCATATATGCAACCAAATTGATAAAAAGTTAAAACCCTCCTTTAAGTAAGCCCAGTAAATCCAATTGCTTCTTCTCAAATAATGCGATGTTAAGCCATAAATAACTTAGCTGGACAGGACAGAAACATTATTTATAAGCTTCAAAGACAATCTTAGGTATACGTAAGTCCTTTCTCAGCTCACCATTTTTCTGTGAGAAACTTCATCATCTCAGGCCCATGCAGAGCTCTATCTCTCACATTTTGCTTTAGCATGTTTAGCTTTCAGGGTCTTATTCTAGCAGAAAGAGAGAGAATGCCTGCATTTTCTATTCTTTAATAACCTATCCAGTATCCCCTAAGAGGATACTCAGCTGCCCGCCACTCTGGTCTCTCATGATTATTCCCTCCAGATGTAGAAATAAAGTCTTAAGTTCGTTAAAACTCTTTCCAGCTAATGGCTATAATAATAGTAGTCACCATTTGTTAAGATCTTAATATACGCCAGATATTTTGCATGTATTATTTAACTCTCACAGCTCTGAAGGGATGGGTTTTATGATGTCCCATCTTACATTTTAGGAACTCAAGCTCAAGGATGTTAAATAACCAGCCATCCTTTTCCCCTTTAGTCATTGCTTCATTCTGCAATGCCATTGCCTACTGCCCCCTCATCCCAGAACACTGACATCCAGGCAGATAGGACCAACTTGCACACTACTGACTGTCCTCCATCCTCAGGGCTTCTTGTGTCTCCTTTACAGTTGTCCCTTGTCCCAGGAATAATCCCTCATTCTAGATTAGTAGCAGCTACGGAAGCTGCTGTAGGTTTCTTCAGAGGTGGATTTCCTAAGGGATCTAGGAAGTCTTTATTTTTGAATATTTCAAAATAGATATGAACCATTTTAAAAAGACAGTAAAGATAGTAAAACATAATAATCCTTTATTCAGTGCCATTTTTTACAAGGAAGAGAGGAAAAAGTGAAGTATTAAAAATGGGTTGTACTAGTACAAGGACATATTACGTGTGGGTGGCACTATAAAAATATTTTTTTTAATTCTTGGGGATCAAATAATTAAAATATGTATTCTGCGGTTTGTCATAGATGCATCCAGTAGAGCCTTGTTTGTTTTGGAATTTGGTCAACTACAAAACCAGGGTTTGGTTTTGTTTCATTTAGATTTGTTTTTAAGGAATGCTTTGTTTGGTACAAGCCAGTCTCTTGATTTTTTGCAGGGAAAAATCCCAATGTGGCATTGCCCAAAGGACTAGTCAGCCACAGTAAAGAATTTATTAGATGGCTAGATTACATGGCTCAGTGCTCTTGGCATATTTTTTTTTCATTTATAATGAAGTGTATTTGTTTGACGTAATAACTATAACTAAAAATATGTTACTTCACAATCTCCAAGTCACAAATTAGATGATTTCTTTTGGGCCTTAAGTAGGAATTAAGGAGGTTTTCTTGAAATGTGGTAATGCTCCTTTGGAGAAAATTAATTTTTATTCTGTTGGGAGAACATCTGACTTTTACTTAAAATTCTGCAAGACTTGAGTATAATTTCTAAATTATATGCACTAATTGACATTCCGTTTTAGCCATCATGGTAAAACTATCTAAAATAGATTGCCATAGAAACACAGAAATTCTTAGCTATCATGCCAGTAGTCTAGTATGGTTTCTGTACCAAATATCAAAGCATCATCAGTTCTATAGGATTCTAATTGGAGGCCTTTGCACATGAATGTAGGTCTTAATGGAAATGAGATTTTATGCATTTTCCTTCTGTTGCCTTTACTCAAACACAATTTTTGTTGTTGTTGTTGAGGTTTTTTTTTTGAGATGAAGTCTTGCTTTTTTGCCCAGGCTGGAGTGCAGTGGCGTGATCTTGGCTCACTGCAACCTCTGCCTCCCGGGTTCAAGCGATTTTCCTACCTCAGCCTCCAGAGTAGCTGGGACTAAGGTTTGCGCCACCACACCTGGCTAAATTTTGTATTTTCAGTAGAGATGGGGTTTCACCATGTTGGCCAGGCTGGTCTCGAACTCCTGACTTCAGGTGATCCGCCCGCCTCAGCCTCCCAAAATGCTGGGATTACAGGCGTCAGCCACTGTGCCTGGCCTGCTCAAACACAATGCTTACGTGATGATCTGTCTGCTGGCAAATAATATATCCTCAAAAAATGCCTTTACAAAGGTTTCTTTCCTTTTTATCCATAAGAGAGCTAGAAACTACAGAAAAGCCTGGGGAACATTACCAACAAGGTCCAGAAAAATAGAATTCTTGTGAAAGACAAATGAAGCTGAGTGTGATACACCAACAGTACATTGCTCAAGTGTTGATACTGTAAAATAGAGCTTGATTGATTATTTCTCTATTTTCAAATGGCATTGTTTATCTCAACATTCACCTAAAGATTGAGGAATTATTTCAAAGCAGATTTAAAAAGAAAAATGAGTAAGCCTCACTAGTTTTAAAGATGATTGAGAAGAAAGATGATAGACCTAAAATTCTAAAGTTTCTTTGGGCTGCAAAAAATTTTGTTTGGAATTTTAAGAAAGTATGCTATAGAAGCATATTACCTAAAGAACATTGCTTGGAGTTGGCCATCTGTCCTACTCCCTGTTCTTTTGATGTTGGTTTGAAACTAGGGAGAGCAAAGGAGTTTTTAGATTCTCTCTTTTTTTTTCCAAATACCACCTAACTTTGAGTCATTGCCTCTTTCCACCTTCCTATAAAAAAGGGAAAAGAATTGTGAGTCAAGATGGGATAAACATCAGGGATAAAAAGCTGATGGCACGGCTAGTGATGAGTATCAGATCAAAATTCTGAAATCTGAGAGAGAGATTGTATGCACCGTGGTTGCCAGGAACCTTTCGATACCTGGCATATCAGTGTTTGATTCTGCCATTGTGCTCCCCAGTCAGGGTAACCTAGAGCAACCCTCTGTCATCCTCATTACCCTGAGCAATCAGAACAAATGATTAAGAGTAAGCAAAATCAATTGGAAAGTTTTCCTGAGGCTTTTTTTTAAAATATGTAGGCTTTCTCCAAATATTCTTCTACTTCTGCAATGAAACAGAGGTTGTTGCTGGGATTAGAAAGTGTTTGAAAGGCCTGCACATTTTAGTACACTGCACGACTGCATATTTGCCTTGGATGGCAGACATGTATTTTCTTTCTGCCTGAAGAGACTGTTTGTTTTGTGAAGTACAAGTTAAAAGAGACTGCATATAACCTAGAGGATGTTCTTTCAGATCCCTGATTACATATATCTTTGGTGGTGTGAGCTTTATTGGATTATGTGCAGTTCTGTGATTCCACTAACCATGTGTGCAAACAGCAGGCAAGGTTGGAGGGTTATTAAGAAGGCTTGTTGAGTCTCTATTTCACAAGATCGAGAAAGTGAATACATTTATTCTAAGTAAAGTGTACCAGTTCAGAATTGAGGAAGCACAATTTTGTGCGGGACCACACATTCCCTCTGGTGCTACTATAACTAGCAACATTTATGCTTTTATTTTCTTGTCTGATGCGTTTATTATGGTAAAGTGCATGTCACTGTTCCATAGCTATTTTAAATATATAAAAACCAAATGAAGACTTTCATGTTTATAGGAAAATCACTTAAAAATCATACGTAATGCTGCAATAGACCATCTAGATACATCACTGTAATAATTAATTAAAAGGAAGACACATGGAAAATCTTTTCATAATGAAAAACACAATTGTGAAATTTGGTTCTAGCTTTGGCTCTCTTTGTAAACTGAGATCTCAGGAACTAGGACATAAATCATTCTGCAAATGCAATCCTTTAGTCAAAATACAGTCTCCATAAATATTTTAGCAGCCTTTGTGATGCTTTTAATTCTACATCATTTCACTTTAGTTCACTTCAAAGCTAAATTATTAATGTGCCTCTTCCTAAAAGTTCAAAATATAATATACTGAAGGGACTTTACTAATTGGAATTCAGAACATTCTCAGAATGTCTGAAAGTATATTGTTCATGTTTATTTGCATTTCTAGGAGAAAAATGAAACTGCTAGGCAAAATTGTAACTATTTCCTTCCACCAGCAGAGTGCTTGGCATGTAATGGGCACTCCACAAATAGTTGTGGAATGAAATTTCTCAAACAGAAGTTTTTTATTCCAGCCTTTGAAATGTTGTCCTTTTTTGCTCCTTGAACCCCAGACCCTTTATGCTACCCGCTAGCTACACGTAGCTGGGCATCTGTATCTTTTCAGCCTCCACAGGACAATTCCCTATGTCCTCTTTGACTCTCCTTCAAAGCCACGTTCGCTCAGTGAAACTGATCACGTAAACTTTCTGAGGAAAACAATCAGATTAAAGTAATTCAAACCAAGATGTGAAGGATTTGGGCCGACTTTATATATTTATAGTTGTCCTTTCCCCCCTACCCCAGCATTTTAAAAGAGGGATATGTTGATTCAAATTAATGAATGCATAAAATAGTGCATTCCATCCAAGGTACTTGGAGTTTGGGGAGCTCATCTAGCCCACATCAAATCGTAGCACATTTTATTCTGTCTACCAGTACCCAATATCAGCCTGAATTAACCCAATTCCGATGATAAAATTCAAGGTAATAAAAAAATGTGTATACAGTTTCTATCATATATTGCTGAGCAAATATCTGTATTTCCATTTGATAATACATAGCTTCCCCTTAATACATCATCTATCAGAATCTTCTCTTAAAAAAAAAACAAGATCATACACTAACATGTATTTTGTGGCAATGCTTATGATTCTGAAATATCTATCTCTATATTTAGTTTATTAGTCAAATATTAATACCTGGTAGAAAATTAAGACATTCTTGGAAACTTTATTAAATATTCTAGGTTAAGTATACAAAGAAAAGTAATCTAGGATTTGAGGACCAGATCGGTCTTTCTTAAGCAACAATTACAACCTTGATTATACTGACTTACGCTGTTTATTCCTTCTTTCATAATTCATTGCAATACACATACCCTGAAGATACAGTCCCAGAATGGTCAGACCTCAGGAATCATCTGGTCACATCCTCGTATTTTAAAGAGCAAAAACTGAAGCTTAAAGACTATTTGTGATTGCCAGCTGTGGCTAACAGAGAGTTGAATCCAGCTCATCTAACCTTTCCAGAACTTTTGCCAACATGAGCCATACCCTCTGCTCACTTCTTTTTCTTCCACTACATATAAAACCAATTGCCAAGGAATATCACCAAAATTGCAAAGATACTGAACCAGAACTTTGGTTTAAATTATTCTAATGCATAGAGATTGTAAATTATAGCCTTTTAAACTGATTATGCTCTTTTTAGGTTGTTTTACTATTCCAAGAGGGAGTCACTTTTCTGAGTCTAGGGTGTCACGGAGCCTGCCTAAAAAAAAATCCCTGAACTCAGAAAATCATCTTTGAAAAACTTAATGATAGAGAGAAAATGCAAAAAGTTAACTATTGAGTTACTATATACTAGTACATTTCTCCCTCAATAGACAATACATGTAATACCTTTAACTTTGAGATCTTTGAGTGACTTAAAAAGAGTTTCTAAGGAAGATATTTGACTCAGCAGAATCTCATAATTCTTGCCAATCATGTTAGAAACCACCAGTTTTATTTTTACAAAAGAATAAAATAAAAATAAGCTCTAATAAAAATCTCTTTAGTTGGCCTCCCACATGTGAAGCAGAAGCAGTGACAGATGTCACCACCAGAGAGGTCTTGTACTTATGTCCAGACATACCAAGGAAAGACTCTGTGAACTGTGGACTGTACTCAGAGGTCCTCTGTATTCTTGCTGACTCCTAGAACAAGGGAAATGCAGGAATCTTCCTCCTGAGTGTTTAGATCAAACTTGTGCAATCCATGGCCCACAGGCCACATGTGGCCCAGGACGGCTTTGAATGTGGCCCCACACAAATTTGTGAACTTTCTTAAAACTTGAGATTTTTGGCAATATTTTAGCTCATCAGCTATCATTAGTGTCATTGTATTTTATGTGTGGGCCAAGACCATTCTTCTTCAAATGTGGCCTGGGGAAGCCAAAAGATTGGACACCCCTGGTTTAGATACCGCCTTCATGGTGGATAAGATAAAGACACAGTCCACTAAGCTCTCAGCAATAACGGGAATTCCCAGCCTTTTAGTGTTAGACACCCTACATGTTTTCACATCCTTTGCAATGTTGTTTTCTACTCCTGAAAGTTTTTCATGACCTCATATCTGTGTTTCAAATTAAGATGGATTAAAATTAATTTTCCCTTCATTTTGCTGTTTGCAACCTCTATTGAGATTTTTTGGAATTGAGTCCAATACAAGTAGACTTTCCTTTCTCAAGAATAAATAGTGCATGATTCTTGTCCTTGGCTCTGGTTTTCTAATCTTGGCTCTGAAATGCTTCAAGTAGGCGAATCCAGAAGCCAACGTTGCCTTAGTGCTCACAAAATCTTAGGAAGCAAAAATGTCCCTGGGAACACATATATTCTTACCACTGTCTACCCACACACACTCAAAACATCTCTCACTCTTTCCTTCCCTAAAACAAAATAAAAATTCCATCATTCTGAATAGGCACTCCTGTATTACTAAACTAAAAAACTTTCCCTCCTGAAATTTTAATACCAAAAGTTTTTTTTTAAAAATCTACCAAAGGGCAAGGGGCAGAGAGAGTAAAAATATGGATGGGCCTGTTGGCACACTTCCAGCACTTAGAAACCTGATAGAAAGGATGCCAGGCACAGATGGATTAAAGTCCCTTATAGTAGACTCACTAGGTAAAAGGAATACTCTGGAAGTTTCTTTTTCTTCAGTATGATTAATGAGAGGACCCAGCTCCTTGTCATGCTTGGCCAACAATAGACCCTCATCTATCATGGTTTACCAAAAAAAAAAAAAAAGCTTCCTGGCATTCAGGATGTGTATTCCTTTCAAGAAGTGACAAGTCACTCAGGAAATCTCTGGTCTCTGCCCTTAAATAGATTATGGAGGAGAAATATCCAATATTCATGGAATCTCTGGCAACTGGACAGCTAAATGGAGTCTCCCTCATGAGCAAAGATTGAAAGTAGTCAGATATTCTACTAACCATCTTCCACAGATGTTTAGTATAAGTTTAATGCCTTCCTTTTGAAAGATTCCATCAGATGCCAGCACAATAAGCCCTTAGGGAGGGAAAAACATCCCCTGTTAACATTCTTAGCTGCACTTTGATTGACACACATGAGATTGTAGTATACAGAGAACTTCTTTCTACTTACAATTAACATTTTTAGAATGTAGTAGAAGCATCAGGATGCAGTAGTTCCTTGGTTAAAAAGACAGTTGAGCATATAAACATCCAGTCTTTTTGGAATAGTGCCAAGGCACCAACTTACCATTTGGGTCCATGTTTCCAGCTCTTGTAGTCCTTGTAGTACGGACAACAGATATGAAACTTTGTCTATGAAAATTTTGCCTTTAGATGTGTTTAAATGGGTGCAAGAAGTTAAAGACTCTTATGAGGCAATGTGAAAGAGGATTCTTTATGGATTTTTACCATATTTTTCATAATCTTTTAAAGTATCATAATGTAATTAAGCAGCAAGTTTTTATGCAGCATATCTTTAGTCAGTCTTTCTAAAGCATTAGACTTAATTTATAAAGAAACCATTCTGTTTGTATGCATGCAGGTTTAATCAGTTTATACACTATTTGAATAAATGTTATAATTGCATTACCAAGTACAATGAGCAAGAACATTATTTGAGGAACTAATATACCTGACTCTTGGTTAGCATACAGCTTGACTATTGGGAGTAAAACTGGGGCAATTTTTAAAAATAAGCTTTTTATTTTAGAGAAGTTTTAGGTTTAAAAAAATATTGTGAAAATACTAGAGAGTTGTCACACACCCCAGACTAAGATTTCCCTGTTTTTAACATCTTACATTAGTATGATGTATGTGTCACAATTAATGAATCAATATTGGTACCTTCTTACTATCTAAAGTCATACTTTATTTGTATTTCCTCGGCTTTTCCCTGATATCCCTTTTCTGTTCCAGAATTGCACCCAGGTTTCCACATTACGTTTAGTCCTCATGTCTTAGTAGACTCTTCTCAGTTGAGGCAGTTTCTCAGACTTTCCTTGTTTTTGATGAGCTCAGCAGTTTTGAGACCATCAGGTTTGTCCCTCAATTGGCATGTGTCCGATGGTTTTCTGATGATGATACTTAGGTAATGTACTCTTGAGAGGAAAATGATACAGGTAAAGTGCCATTCTCATCACATCATTTCAAGGGTCCACATTATCAGTATGAATTATCACTGTTGATGTTGACCTTCATCACCTGCTTGAGGTAGTATTTGTCAGGTTTCACTGATGTAACATTACTCTTTGTTTTCCTCCCTTTCCATACTATACTCTTCAAAATAAAATCATTATATTCAGCCCACATTTAAGGAATGAGGAGCTGTGCTCTCCCTCTCTGAAGGTGTATAACTACATAAATTATTTGAAATTCTTTGGCATTGGAGACTTGTATGTTCTCCCTCATATGTGTTTACTTATTCAATCCTTTACTTTAATCAGAATGTGCTCATGGGTATTTATTTTTGTACTTTGTGTTATGATTCAGAACTATTTTACTTAGTGTTTTGCTCAAATTGTTCTAGCATTGGCCAATGAGGCTATTTTAGGTGGCTCTTGTATGTATTTTTCTGACAAACACTCACCACTCTGTATGTGTGTGTGTATTGTTTGGTTTTGTATTTTGTACATATTCTATCTTCCACAAAAAAAATGCTCCAAACTTATCTTGTATATTTTCTGCTCCTGTCCTAGAGCAAGCCGTTTTTCTAAGGAGCCTTATTTCTTTTTATTGGAGAGTGGTATCAGAAACTAAGATGGCTAGGTATGCTCATTGCTACTGGGGTTTTATTGCTTCATGGATCTCTTAACTGGCAGATTAGGGAGATATATGTATGAATACTGACCTGTATATATATAACACTTATCTATAAATATTTCTATATGTAAACATGTATCTACATTAAGCAAAACATGAATTCATACTGATTGTCTTCAACTTCAGTCCATTGCCGCATAGCCTCCTTCTCTTGCTGTAACCCACCACAATAGTGAGAAACTTGGCACCCACATCCACTATCCACTTAAATCAGGGTTCCATTCCACCATCTGCCATGGAATAGTGGTATCCAATTTGTAAGTAAACCCATGCCCGCTTGGAAAACAACTTTATCAACTAGGGTACAGTGCTTATTTACAATTCTTTTGCCTTTAGTCTTACGGATTTCTCTCATTTCCAAAGTTACTTAAGTCAGCATCTTATTATCCTGCTCCTTTCAATGAGGTTGTTTCATGTATTTGCAATACATTGAGCTTCTTTTGTCACGTTATACTTTTCATCCTGAGATTCCCCCAATATCCTAAATAGCTTTTTAAATTTGTATATATTAAGGTTTAATTTGTATGAGATTAAGTTCTAAAGGTTTTGATAAATGCCTACTTTCTTGTATGCACTATTACAGTATCATACAGAATAATACCACCCTAAAAAAGCCCCCTTTGCTTTCCATATTCAACCATCTTCCCTTCCTGATGCATGGCAACCAATATTTACTGTCTGGATATAATTGGAAGCAAATGGGATGTAGCTTTTTTTTTTTTTTTTTTTGACTGGCTTCTTTCACTTAGCAGTATGCATTTTGAAGTTCATCCATGTCTTTTCATGGCTTGGTGGCTCATTTCTTTTTATCACTGTATAATGTTTTATTGTATGGATGTACCACACTCTGTTCATCCATCTACATATTGAAGGACTTTTTTTACTGATTATGAATAAATCTGCTATAAACACTTGTGTGTAGGTTTTGGTATGGACATACATTTTCAAATCAGTAGAGTAAATTCCCTGGAGCATGATGGCTAATTATATGTTAAGACTATTTAATATTGAATAAAAGATCCTACTTTACTTTTTTATTTTCCTTTCTTTTCTTTTGGGGCCTGGGGCAGGAGCATATGGATTCCAATTTTCCAGCACCAATTTTTTGAAAAGACTATCTTTTCCATTGAATTGCCCTTGCTCCTTTTCCAAAGATAAGTGACTATATTTGTGTGGATCTATTTCTGGGCCCTCTATTCTGTTCCATTGATCTATGTGTCTATTCACTTGCCAATACCATGGTGTCTACATTATTGCAAGTCTTATAGTAAGTCTTGAAGTCTATCAGTATGTGTTCCTTAACTTTGTTCTTTGGCACTATGTTGGCTATACTGGGTTGTTTGCCTTTCCATATAAATTTCAAAACCATTTTGTCAATATCTAAGAAATAGTTTGCTGATGTTCCACTGAGATTGCATTGACTCTATCGATTAAGAACTGACATCTTAACAATATTGACCCTTTTATTCCATGAACACAGGGTATCTATTTATATTTAGCCTATCTTGGTTTTTTTCCATCAATATTTTGTGGTTTTCAGTGTGTACATCCTGTACTTGTTTATTCGATTTATGTCTTTCATTTTTGGAGTGCTGTTGTAAATGGTATTTTTAAATTTTCAAATTCCAAATTTTCACTCCTGGTATACAAGAAAGCATTATATCCTCCATACTTGCTATATTCACTTATTATTTCCAGGAGATTTTTTAAAATTCTTTGGGATTTTCTACATAGACAATTATGTCACTTATGAATAGAGTCAGTCTTATTTCTTCCCTTCCAATCTGTTCAACACTTTATTTTCTTGTATTGTCTTATTGCATTAGGTAGAACTTTCAGTACAATGTTGAACAGTAATAGTGAAAGGGGACATCCTTGATTTGTTTCTGATCTTAGCAGGAAAGCTTTCACTTTCCCACCATTAAGTATGATATCAACCATAGGATTTAAAGATTTTTAAAAATCAAGTTGAGGAAGTTCTTTTCCACCACTGGTTTGCTATGGGTTTTTTTTTTCATGCATGGTGTTATATTTTGTCACATGTTTTTACTGCATCTATGGATATGATCATATAGTTTTCGTTCATTAGCCTGTTGATATGTTAGAATACATTGATTATTGGACTGTCGATGTGTTGTAATACATTGATAGATTTTCTAATGTTGAACTTTAACCTTGTATATCTAATGTTGAACTTTAACCTTGTATATCTAATATAAATCCTGGTTGTGGTGCAGAGTTTTAGATTTGATTTGTAAATATTTTGTTGAGGAGTTTTGCATTTGTGTTTATGAGAGTTAACAGTCTTTAATTTTCTTTTCTTGTGTTTTGGTCTGGTTTTAATATTAGAGTAATACTGTTCTCATAGCACGACTTATGAAGTCTTTCATCTGTTTCTAATTCCTGGAAAATATTGTGGAGAATTGGTATAATTTTTTCCTTAAATGTTTAGTGGTAACTTTCTGGGCCTAGTGATTTTTTTGGAAGATTGTTAATTATTGATTCAATTTATTTAGCAAGTAAAGGATTATTTGGGATGTCAGTTTCTCTTTGTATGAGTTTCAGTAGTTATTGAATTTTAAGGAATTGCTCCACTTCATTTGATTTGTCAAATTTGTAAATGTAGACTTATTCATATTATACTTTTATTAATGCTTTTTTTTTTTTTTTTTTTTTTTTGAGACAGAGTCTCACTCTGTTGCCAGGCTGGAGTGCAGTGGTGCAATCTCGGCTCACTGCAACCTCCGCCTCCCGGGTTCAAGTGATTCCCTTGCCTTAGTTTCCTGAGTAGCTGGGACTACAGGCACGCACCATCATGCCTGGCTAATTTTTTGTATTTTAGTAGAGACGAGGTTTCACCATCTTGGCCAGGATTATTAGCTTTTTAATGTCCTTGAAATCAGTATTAATGGCTCCTCTTTCATTTCTGACATTGGTAATTTGTGTCTTTTGTTGACTAGCCTGTCTAGAGGTCTATCAATTTTACTGCTTTCTCAAAGAGCCAGCTTTTGGCTTTGTTGACTTTTTTTTTTTTCCTATTCTTTTCCTGTTGTTGATTTCATTGAATCCTCCTCTAATTTTTATTATTTCTTTCCTTCTGTTTGGTTTAGGCTTAAATTGCTCTTTCTCTGGTTTACTATGGTAGAAGCTTAGGTTATTGATTTTTGGATCTTCTTTTCTTATATATTTAATGGTATAAATTTTCCTGTAAGCACTGCTTTGGCTGCATCCCACAAATTTTATTGTTGTAACATTATTTTCATGTAGCTCTTTCTTAAGTTATTCATATGTTGAGAAATTTTAAATAACTGTTTTTTAAGTACTTTAGGAAAGTTTTGACCCAGATTTTGAAAACTTTTAAAGACCAAGAGCCGTGGTTTGATTCCCACATTTGCTGATAAACTCTGCCATGTTTGGTGGGTGGAAGTCCCTCTATTTCTTATTCTCTGTTAATTAATAATAGCCCAGGACTTGAAAGAGATAACTTTCTCATTAGTCCATGTGCAGAAAAGCCAGATCAAAGTACCACATTGTTTTTTATTGATTCTCTATCATGTGAACTAGCAAAGAATTTACAACAATATTCTATTAGTCTGTTTGCATGCTGCTAATAAAGACATACCTGAGACTGGGTAATTTATAAAGAAAAGAGAGGTTTAATGAACTCACAGTTCCACATGGGAGGGGAGGCCTCACAATCGTGGCAGAACGTGAAGGAGGAGCAATTGCATGTCTTACATGGTGGCAGTCAAGGGAGCATGTGCAGAGGAACTGCCCTTTATAAAACCATCAGACCTTATGAGACGTATTCACTATCACAAGAACACAGAAAAGACCTACCTGTATGATTCAATTATGTCCCACCAGGCCCCTCCCATGACACATGGGGATTATGGGAGCTACAGTTCAACATGAGATTTGGGTGGGGACACAGCTAAACCATCAAATACAAAACAAGACAAAACTCTCTTGGGAGATTAAGAAGCTTTAACTGATGGTTCTGCAATTCAGTGCCTACATCCTAATTTCCTCTGAGCCCAGTTCTTCAGTGTGCCTGAATTGGGCACTGACAACAGAGCAGTAAACAAGTCAAGCAAAAAATCCAGCCTTCAGAATTTAGATTCTGGTCAGGAGAGCCAATTAGTTTGTGCAAATTCGTGCCCTGCTGCTCAAACTTGGGTTCATACACTAGCCACATTGACACCACCTTGGAATGTTAGAAATGCAGAGTCTCAGGCCCCTCCTCAGAACTTTTGAATCACAATTACACTCTAAGAGGATTCCTAAAAGATTCATTTACATGTTAGAGTTTGCAGAGTCTTACCCTAGATAATGTTAGATTGTGGTTATGCTGTGAAAAAGATGCTTGGGTTAGGAAGGATGGATCTACGTTTAATAGGCTTGTCCAGGAAAGCCTCTCAGAGGAGGCTGCCCTCGAGGGAGACTGAAAGGTACAGCCTTATTCATCTAGACCCAGCCCTTTAGTCTCTTCAACCCCACCCCCAGAATGGGGACAGCACCTGCCTATGTGCCATACCTTGTGAGCAGACAAGGAGCGTTTGGGGGTGAAGGCAAGGAATGTAAGCCAAATAAAAGCTATCTCCCTTTTTTATTAAAAAAGAACAACATCAAAATATAAGTGATTTTAGTCTTTAACTAAAATACCCCTGGCCTATGAAAGGGGAAATAAAATATAATGTACTATTCCAGAAGGTTCTGAATTCTGTCTTTGCCAAGAGTGTTTTTTGTCTTCAAAAAATAAATTGTTCCTGGAAAATTCTATTAGCTTTTGTAAATGCAGATGCAGAAGAATGATCAGAGGGTTTTAAATTTAAAAAATGCTGGGTAGATATTCTTTCTTGTTCCCCTATAATAGGCTCTAAACTTTAATGGTGCAAGTTTCTCACTTTTCCCTCAGTTGATCAATGTAATTCAGATTTTTCCTATTTATTGGAGTTGTCATGTTGTGGTCATATAATTATGCTGAGATATTAAATATGTCTTAGACACAAAATTGTAAGTAAATACAATACAGAGGAACTTTGAGCTTATTTCCATATCATTAAACCACATTTTACCCATAAGCAAAGTGAATTTCTCATAACTTGTAAGAAATATCTTGCCTCACCGTAGCACACATACTTGACATTCTTTTAAAAGCTACTTAATTTGACATCAGTATTTGAATTATTCTATCACCAGGAAATTAGGGGACAGCAGAGTTGCAAATATCAATTTATAAATGTGCAATTAGTAAGATTATAATTCTATTCTAAATGGCCATTCTGCCAATTAACATTTTTTTCAGGAGGCTGGACATCATATTGAAAAAATTTACCTAAGTTAAGATTACCTGGGGGCATTGGTTAAGAAAAGGATAGAAAGCATAAATTTGTGTCCAAAGGTAAGTTCTTACATAGCAGCTGTTTCTATCAGTTACTTTGTTGCAATTAAGGTTTTGTAACAAATAATGCTGCTATTTTTATTCCCGTGGCATTAAAATGTGTGGGGCTTATCAGTCTGGTAATTATGTAAATCCTAAAATAATTTATCCTTTTTAGTGTCTGGCAGTCTGACCCTGTTGGAGGTTATTGAACCACTGCTTGATGAGTATGTCAGTCAGTGTACCTTCTCATCCAGCAATCCCTGTATAACTAAGTGCAAGCCAACTCTTTTACAATACAGAAATTTGTTGTTTAAGTGGTTCTGTTAGTATATAGATTTAGGCCACAGTCGTACTTTGTTGTTATTAAAAACATGTCACTGTCGGCCAGGCGCAGTGGCTCACGCCTGTAATCCCAGAACTTTGGGAGGCTGAGGCGGGTGGATCACCTGAGGTCAGGAGTTTGAGACCAGCCTGGTCAACGTGGTAAAACCCTGTCTCTACTAAATGTACAAAAATTAGCCAAGTGTGGTGTCAGGTGCCTGTAATCCCAGCTATTCCAGAGGCTAAGGCAGGAGAATCACTTGAGCCCGGGAGGTGGAGGTTGCAGTGAGCCAAGATCGTGCCACTGCACTCCAGCCTGGACGACAGAGTGAGACTCTGTCTCAGAAAAAAAAAAAAAGTCACTGTCATTACCAAAATTAAGAAAAAAAGATAGTGAAATGACAAAATGAATATTACTTCTAATTTTAAAATATTCCCCTGACAGATTAAAATCTCTACTAACAGGACTCCAAACAATATTCTGAAATAGCTGGCTATTATTGTCTTTTTCTTTTCTTTTTGTTTTTACCACATAAAGACCAAAAATGTATTTAAGAAGGGCATGTCCACAGAGCAGCATACAATTGCTTTAGTCTGTTTCATATTCCATAACCACAAAACTTCGCAATTATAATTGAGGGGAAAATTTATTCTCTTGAAATCCTTTCAAGATTTTATTGAGAATCAGGTATTTAACAGGGACAGAAAAGCAGGCAAGGGCATTCTAGAACAGTTTTCAACAAAAATTAAAACAAAACAAAAAAAGTACGAGGATATCAATTTAAATTTTTAAAAACACTGTTTTCTGAGAATATTTGGACATTTTACCAAAATTATGTTATCCTGATTGTTGGCATGAATATTCAGGGTTAACTGCAAACTTAATTGAATTCTTATTCTGAGACAGCCTTCCTATATATAATGGCAGGGACCACACCAGAGTCATTATAATCAACAAATGTATTCGTTACTCTTCTGTGGTTAAACCCCTTGTACACAATTTTAAAAGCTTACAATGGCCTAGAAATGGTTCCGCAGGCTTTGCTGTGTCTTTAAGGTCAACATCTCCCCAGTGTCTCACCCATCCACCACCTTCCTCAGTGAGATTGCATGGGAGAGATGCCACTTAATGGTTAAGTGGGAAAAGTTGTCTTCATCTAAAACTGAATGTAGGGAAAGTTCTTCTTTTCTGATACAAGTTCCTGATACCAGCTCTCATAAACCCATCAAGCATCCATTTAGTCTTTCACTGTTAAAGTGAAAGGAAACTATCTTTTAAGCGAACGATGTCTACTCAGTGTTTATGCCTCACAATGAATTTGTTCCAAGCTCCTTTTCCCTTTCAATTTTGTCTTAGAGAGTTATTAAGCTTTCACATAATTAAGCCATGATCCCCGTCTGGGCCCACAGTAAGACTTGTGCACTCTCCACTTTCTCTTACAGAGTGTTTTGCTTTCATTCTTCCCTTCTAGAAAACATGCCTTACTAACAAGTGAAAGGCACTGATTGACAAGTGAAACAATATAAAGAAAGGTTTTGATCAAAATGTTTGTCAGTCACTCTGTGAAAGCATAATTTATGTGGCAACATTTTTAGCTAATGAAATGAACGTTGTAAAGCTCTAGATAAAAATGGCTACTGTTGCTATGCCCATAAATGTTTTTTAAGACCCAATGAAAAAAGGCAAGTTATTTTTGAAACATTAGGCCCATATTTGGGGACTGGTGAAATGATCTCTCTGCTAGTATAGTATCAAATGGCAGTGTATTTTTTATTTTTGTTTTTTGATTTCTTTCAGTTAAAACAACTTTATACTTAAGAATATATTCTGACATATAGTCTTGAAACTACAAACTAAGTCTAGTCATCGTAAGATTTACAGGACAATACACTTAAGAATCACATTGCTAATTCCCAAACAGAAATCAAACTGTCAGATAGCTTTTAGTCACATTTTTTTAAAGTATAATTTGATTGTATGTTGAATTTTTGGGGTTTTAAACTCATCCTTATCATTAGATGAAAGGCCACATGATTGTTTTATTTTTGTTCAATTTTCTTTCACACTATCTTAGCCATATCATTACTTTTATGAAAATATAACATATACTGACTGTCAAACAATTAGATGTTGTGTCTGCTGTCAATTATATTGCCTCCAGAGTCAAATTCTACTCATTTCCATTTTTCTTGTACCTTCTGATGTTAAAAAAAAATTCTTAATTCTCAGTGATGCTCACTGCAATTTTAATGCAATGCAGACAGACTCCTTGTTGCAGCATTATTCTCTGCAATTCTATAGCAGTGCATTTTTGGTTATAGCAATTCATCCCCTTTGACTTGTATTATGGTATGTCTTCCAGGCTGTGAGTTATTTGAGTACAGGGATAGTCTCATCTGTCTTTGTTTCCCCTAGGACCTCTCACAGTGCGAGGCACAGAGTAAGTGTTCAGTTAAAAAAAAAAAATTAATTGAATTTCCTGCAAAAGGAATTAGTGCATTAAATTCAGTCATTCTAGGTTCTAGCTGCATCCTCCCCTGTAAGCCCTTCCAACTATCTTTTGTTTAAAAAACAGCTAAAAACATCAGATCATACACTGGGTCAATAGTACAGTTTCATGGTGGTTATGATATAGGCTTTGAGATCAGGCGCCCTGTGACAAATTGCAGCTGACCCACTTACTGAATAACTGGAGAATGCCCTCTCTGTTCCTTTGGGTCCCTCGTGGGTACCATGGCAGTGGTGATTGTAACAGTTTCACCTGGTTACTGTGAGTCCTAAATAGGGCAATTCATGGAAAATTCTTAGTACCGTGCTTAGTATATTAGGTGGGACCTGTCAGTATTAGATATTTTTAATAAGAGAACTTAAAACCACAATTACCAAAGGCTAAGAGTGGACATTTGAGGAAACTGATATGAGAACAGTTACCTGCTTGTGAGAGAGAGACCAGTTCAAATCAGTTGTGCTGAGTATAGTCACTTGGAGAAATAGAGATTGAAAATGTGAAAGATATATTTCCTATTTTTCAATAATACCTAAATTTATTTATGCCACTTGTCACACAGGGCTATAATCATGCAGGATTGTGATTTTTTTAACACTTTAGACCATAATGATCTAATTTCAGTGTATATTTGGTAGGTGTTAAACCAGTAAATGATAGATAATTCAAATTATTAACATTAGTGCTTTAAAGTCAGTCACTATTAAAACCTAATTATTAGTTGAGAGGGTCTATGTTAGTGGACATGGAACTATCCCCCCAAAATGGAAGATATTTGTTCAAATTAAAATTAGAACATGTAGTTCATATATTCTAAATGAACATGTGTGCCTCTGTAATAATAACTTTACTATCACCAAGTTACAGGATAGAGTTTTAATTATGATCTTTATATCAGCAGAAGCCATGTATTTAGGATTAAAGACTTACTGCTTTAGCTAGTCTAGTTAAAGACTATGGCTTGATACATTCTGGGCTCCAACTTTTATAAAAACCAGAGAATACTTCTAATAACACTTTTCTAATTTCATGGTTCAGTGCACAGTCAGTAAAGATTTAAATAATTCAGAAAGAAAGCCTATTCTCTTTCTTTATTAGAAGTTTGAGTCAGGCAAATTCTTTGACATTTAATAGGTTTTTAACCCTTTTAATAACTTTTTATAATGAAATTTATTGGCTGTTGTTTTAAAGAAAGGGTCATTATATTAGCATGAATAGCAGTCAGTAGTTTTTATGATTAGTTTTGAGACCTTGACCTTATGTGACTCAAAGTTTATAAAACCATAAATGAGTGACTGATGTTAATATTAACTAAATTAGGTATACCTAGAAATATAGAGACTGTGTATAACTATATCTATCCCATTATCTAACATGCTATAAAATTTTGGCAGACAAATATTTGAATCTTGTAATTGTTTTAAAGGAGCTTAAGGTCACTTACAGAGTCAGACACTTTAAAATAGCTGAAAGACATTGTAATTTTCCTAGAATGATTTTTCCAAGTTATTAATACCATGCTCAAAAAGAGAGGATTTCCAGCCTTTTCCTATCTTGGTTTCATGCTATTTTAATGTTTTATAATGTATTATTTGAAAGGATTATTGGATGATTTCCATAATAAAATACTAATGTAAAAATTGTACTTTCCTTCAAGTCTCCAATAAGTTGGGGCATACAAATATTCTGCACAGGGAAGCTGTCTGGCTCAAGCAGAATATAAGGTTTTAATTTTGCTTCTTAAGATGTATTTTTAAGCTGAATGTCGTGTGTATTTAATGATTTAAGTGCCTCTAAATGAACTCAAATATCAGTGTTCTGAACTGATGTTAGGAAGTCAATACCCCACTTGACATCTCTATTTTTGCAAGCATGCCATTAACATTCCATGGAAAAATATGAGAAAGCAACTTAAATTCCCAGGTTTAAATATGGTGTGAAGAAGCATTCTTGCTAACTCATGCTGCTGTGAATACACGCAGGTAGTTCTAGTAAGTGATCCACTACTCCCAGACGGCATGTCTCCCAGTACGTCCCAATTTTCTTATTACTTAACCTACACTTCCAATCCATTCTTTTTATTTCAATGCACACAATCCTTTGAAAGTATTCTAGAAATAAAGCACATTATTCAGTCCCTTCTCTGAGCACATCAAAACAAAGGAGATATGAGCAAACATTCGCATGTTTGGTACACTTTTAATATAAAAATCATAGCCCCTTGTGAACAAAACACTGCCTACACTTTGTAGCACAGATGCAAAAGTCATGATCTATACAAATACAAATAAAAGGCTTCATTGATTCTAATCATAGGTAGACCCAGAGCACATTCATAAACTCCCCTTACCAGAGATGTAATTTGTAGGAACTGCTAATTCAGATGTTTTGGGAACCAGAGGGTGGACCACATGATCTCCAGAGCTCTTTTAGACAGGACGGACCCTTTAGTCCATGAGCCTCTCGTGTCCTGCCATTATCTGCAATTATGAGAGATGCGCCTTGTCAAGTAAAAGTAAACTTTGCCTGTTGCCCATTTGCACATTTCCTTTATTTTTGCTGGGCAGGAAAGCCCTTTCAAGGGCTCACTGAAGCACGGTGTGTCAAACTTGGTAATATTGACGTTGATAGTTTAAGATTCACAGCAGGAGACAAACGGCATTGGCATGAAGCAATCAGAAACGAGGTGGCTCAATCTGAGTAAAAAACGTCTTTCCAACTGTGCAGTTAAAAGGCAATGCTATACCCCATAACCTCCTGGCCGAAGTTGTGATCCAAAGGAGAGATTATATGTGCATAGTTGATGGAAAATAATGCTATCCTATGAACTGGAATACCTTTTTATACATTAAAATGTTTTTGAACTTTGTATCTACCGGTTAGCCTATTAGCCTTGATCAGGGAGCTATTAAAACCCAGGTTATAAGTTCAACCTTTATCTGTGCTGTTGACTTTCTCTCAGTGAAACCCTGTGCTCTGTGACTATAAGCTGCCCTGCTTATCCCAGGGAAGGTCCCCATAGATACAAGCTTTTGGCTGCCAGAATGTTGGGTCATAATTGTGTCAGTGGCTCACCAGGGACCAGAACTGGTCAGGGAAAGCAACTCAAGGATAATAACCAAAGAGAACCATCAGCGTGAGCAGCAACCACAAAAATGAATCAAACTGTGACAAAACACATTCATGGTCCTTGTCTTAGTTAATCCTCACAGTCATGTTTTAAGGAAGCATTTAAGGTCAGGACACTCCTCTCCTATTTGTCTCCTTAAAACATATCACTGTCCTAGAATATTTATTGTCTTGTCTGTCTCTTCCACTAGCAAGTGATCTGCATCAGGGCACGAATTCCAACTACATGGTCACCACTGTGGGCCAGGTACCTAAGACGGTGCCTGGCACATAGCAGGCACTCAATAAGTATTTGTTGGTGAAAAATTATCCTCTTTTTATGAGGTGAAAAATGAGGGTTAAAGAAGTTGAAAGTAAGACAACTCATTAGAAACAGTGGCAGCTAGGTGTCACAAACAGGGTTGCCTCCACGGTAGCACACGGCCTCCCTCTCCTTTAGAGAAAGGAAAAAAATCAAATAAAATGGAGTAAAATTGCTTTTTCAGTTGTTTATAAATATATATCCAGATGCATACACTAGAGCAACTAAGACACTTCTTTCTGGATCTGCTGGATGTGGCAGCAATTGAAGTGGAGTTCTGCAAAGGAGGCCAGACAAGGGCACTAAGGGCGTTAAGAGGTTCAGGGTCCCCCTTCTCTCTGTTGCTTGCTGTTCTTCAATATCTGATCTTTGGTTCATCCCTGGGAGAGGATATACAAACAAACAAACACCAAAACTGGTGACATGGTTTTTAGCCAGTGTGATTTTTAGCCATCACTTTTAAGACTCTTCAGTGATGTTTTGCTTTGAACACACCAAATTCCTTGAGTAATAAGGGGCGCATTCGTGCAAGAAGCCACAATAGAGAGACCACAGTGTGAAAGGAGTATGATGGTCAGGTAATGCAGAAGTCAGGCAGTGTGAGCACTGGTTTCCGAGGCAGTTTTAATCTTCCCTGAAGATGGTGGTTCTAGAGAGTGCTATGGCTGTCCATTTGGCAAATATCTAATAAATCGTGCTCCAGGGTTCTTACTTTCCTGTGATACATTGTTTTATAATGACTAATTACCCTAACTAAACTACAAGTATTCTATTGTAGCGTACTGTAAAGAAAGCTGAACCCTACTTGTTGCTATTGTCTTTTGAAAGAAAAGCAAAGATTCCAAATATTAAATACAAAAACAATTTTGTTTTTGGAAATGCAGAGTTGAAATCAAGTTATTCTAAATTAAAATACTGAGGATAAAAATACATTTTTATAAAAATGTCCAACCTTTCTTTTGAACCTCACCTGTCTCAATCTTTAAAAATATAGCAAGTTCTGTGCGTACGTATTTTTACAAATTTTCCCTCTTTCATTGTTAATTATCAGTGTTCAGTGCAACTAATTGAAGTCTAATAGCAAAAATCTTAACATAAAGTTTATTTAAAGTACACATTTCAACATAATAAATAGATCACAAGAAGGTCACGTAAAAACGATTTATTTAATGTGTTTGGACAACAAATAATTAAGCTCTCTCAGAAATGCATTTAGGAAAATAATAAATAAATTTTGATTATTAAATTTCCCCACACATTTATTCTGGTGTATACATTTACATATTAATTGAATCCCTGGCAAAAATATGTAATCAAATTGGGGACTTAAATAATATCAACATTTACATTCTTCTCATAGACTCTTAGAGTGCATTATTCCTAAGAAAAATGAAACCGCTTTGCCTTCCTGCTCTAATTAATCATGCAGGCCTGCATGGACAACCAAGAGCAAGGCTCAGAAGTTTTTCTTTAGGTGCTATGAACGGCATGTGTTTGATAGTGTGTATAAAAGGGACCGAGAGGAAGCACTTGTCACAGCTAAAGCCAGCAGGGTCTCCTTATTGCCCTGGGGAAAGCACTCCACAGCTCAGGGTGTCAAATGCTGACAGACAGGGGTAAATGGACGGGCTTCAGAGATTCCTCTCGTTCTCCTGCTCCTGCTGCAACTGGCAGCCTTCCAGGCCTAGCCTGCAAAGACCACAGAAAGCAGCAGCTGGTGAGCCACATTAGCAAATAAGGCCTCAGGGCTACCCATGTTCCAGCACTCTGTGCACCAACTGCTATTCACTCTAACAGCTGGATCAGAGCAGAGCCAGCCGAGGCGGTGGTGCAGTTTTGTGTGTACAACTGTTTTGATATAGATTGTCTGCTAGAGGCAGAGATAATGATAGCTTTCAAGGCTGGCGTGTTGGACGGGGAAGGATGCAGATATTTGAAGGAGGAATACAGACTCTGGAAGGATTGTGAAGCACACAGAGTTTTAAACACTGAAAGGCAGGCCCTCCGTCATTCTGGTGCCATTCAAGTATGTGATTTTAACACTATTTCATCACTAACATGACTAATGTTATTCCAAGGATTTTTTTTTTCACCATTCCACTTACACCAAAATCTTACTCATTTTTTAAAAATAATAACCTGAGATGAGCAACAGGGCTTTTTTTTTTTTTTTCCTTTTCAAAGAAAATCCAAGGAGCCAGTCACAGTGGCTCACGCCTGTAATCCCAACACTTTGGGAGGCCGAGGTGGGTGGATCACGTGAGGTCAGGAGTTTGAGACGAGCCTGACCAACATGGTGAAACCCCATCTTTACTAAAAATACAACAATTAGCTGGGTGTTGTGGCACATGCCTGTAATCCCAACTACTCAGGAGGCTGAGGCAGGAGAATCACTCGAACCTGGGAGGCAGAGGTTGCAGTGAGCCGAGATCATGCAATTGCACTGTAGCCTGTGTGACAGAGTAAGAGTCCATCTCAAAGAAAAAAAAAAAAAAAAAGAAAGAAAATCAAAGGAAAGGAAGTGAAAACATATGCTGAAATATGTAGCTAATATCGTGCCTCATGTTTGCACCTTGAGCTCTGTCCTCAACGTGGCGCTCTAGGTAACCAGACAAGGGGAGAAACGAACATGGCCTTAGCATCAAGGCAGGTCATGAGGGACAATACATGACTTCAGCTTTGGCTTCCTAATTGATTTTCATGAGACTTTTGTTTTGTATTAATTGGAAAAATTGAAATCTTCTCTTCATCATTGTAATACCCCTTCATTATTTTAATTTACGTTGGTCATCAATAGCAATGTAAATTTTTAGGAAACAGATCTGACTTCCAAAAAAGTGAAACCTAGCACCCATTTTCAAATGGATAGAGTTTTGCAAATGGTGACTATTAAGAGCTACTCAACACTAAAATGCCAATGACATGCAGGACATTTTGCCAAGAAAATATGAAGTTCATTAGGCTTGAAAATAAACAAAATGAGGAACACACGCACGAGAAATTACCTTTGAGACATTTGAGCCCTAGAATTTAGCAAATGAAGTTCCCAAAAGATTAAGGATTTATAACAACTATTTCTGTGAAGCTGGCATCATCAATTCTAATTGTACCAGACCTAAACGTCTATTCGGCGTTAACTCAAGAAATATGTATTGAGTTCCTACTACATGCCAAGATCTGTTCTAGATACTAGGGCTATAATGGTGAACAAAATAAATTCTCTCCCAGCCTTTTAAAGTTTATAATCTGTTAGGGTGTATCAGTTAGGATTATGTTGGGCTGCCTATAACAGAAAACCCCAAATGTCAGTGATTCTGCAACAACAGACATTTACTTCCCTTTCACTCCCACTGTAAGTAGGTTGTCCAGGCTCCAGGATAATCACACTCTCAGGCTCCTTTCTTGTGCCTTCAGCGTCCTTATGGTGCCATGTCTTGGTCCAAGACATTTTCCCTAGCTCTCTCCATCACCTCCACGTTTTTGCCAGCAGGAACTTGAAAAAAAACAAAGGAAGGTGAGCCCCTCCCTTCATGGAAACTTCTTGGAAGCACCACACAAGGATTCCGCTTACATTTCATTGTCACAGGGCCATGCACAGCTGCAAAGGAAGCTACAAATGTCCTCCTTGAGCCAGCTAGAGGGGCCCATTTTTCAGCACAAAAGGAAAATGAGTGTAGGAGGGTAGCTTGAGGTTTCTGCCACAAAGGGAAACGGACATTAATCAAATCTTTTCATCCTATGACTAAGAAGTTCCCAGGAAAAAAGAAAAATCATCAGACTAGTTAAAGTCAGTTTATACTGATGAATTCATTTCCTTAGTTACACACTGATACAGCAAATATTTTTTGAATATTTAGAATACCATTTAACTAAAAGATATCTCAAGAGGGATTGAAAAATGCATTAGTCATGAACTAATCAAGGAGATTACTGTCTAGAAGGTACATACATGTTAAAGAAATTAATTTTAAAGTGGTGTCCCATAAAGAAAGTATAAACGAAATGCTTTGGCAGTTCAGAATAAGAAGGTTCTTGGAGCCTTATAGATAAGCTGACTTTTGAACTTGACTTTAAAGTATATTTAGGGTTTGGATATATGAAGATGGTAAAGGCAGCATGGAATTGTGGGGAAAGTACAAGTATGTAAAAAAAGTATATTTCATTTTTACTTCAGTCTTTGTTGACAGAAAGATCTGAGATCATTTAACCTCTCTGTGGGCTTGTGCAAAGCAGCTATTCCTACATGGCTCCCTCAAAAGGAAGTTATAAGGATCAATAAGTAAATGTACTGGGGAAACCACAAATCACTGAGCAAAATATGGGGGTTTTCCCCTCTTTTTAACAACTTTAGACACCAAATTCTCGGAAAATGGTAATTGAATAATGACAGAGCAGTATAAACAAAGACACATGATTAAGGGAGAGAGATTTAGGTAAAAAAGGAGCAATTAATTGGATTTGACTGAACAATAGAGTAGATGAAGGATGGTTATAGGGTGTGAGTTTCATTTGGAAGGTTTCATGTCATGCTGAAGAGTTTGGATTTAATTTGGGGGACAGATGTCATTGGAGAATTTTTGAGCCCTTGGCTCATGAAGATTAATTTTCTGCCACTCTTTGGGGTAGATGTAAAGAGACCAATTTTAGTTAAGCAGCTATTGCAAGTGAAAAGGTAATGAAGGCCTGGATAGATGAATGGGTGTGCAAACGGGTGGAAGGGCAGATGGAAATAATTGATGTTTCAGGGTAGACCCAACAGAACTCACAAGAGTTTGGTAGAAAAGGAAAGAGTCAAAAATGACTGCAACATTTTGAGTAGAGGTGACAAGGAAGATGAAGGTGTCATCAACAGATATTGGTCAGACAGAAAAAAAATAGGTTTGAGAAAGAAAACTTCGTTCACTTTCTAGCAAGAATGATGTCCAAGTAGTAATGTCTCACAAGCAATTGCAGAATTAGGCTTGGAATTTGGGTCAGAATTGTACATTTTAGTTTAGAACATTTCCCATTAATAAAACCATGGCAAATTTTATCTGGGTGGAAGAAACGTGACTTAGAATAACATGTTAAGGAATCACTTAGAGGTGGGATGTTGTAGAAAAAAGAGAAGTCAGTGAAGGATTTGAGAAGAATCAGAAAGAACAACTGTTGCAATTAAGCATGACTTAAGTGAATTATTCAAAATAAATTTAAAATATTGGTGATTAACAGGAAATAATATTCTGCTACTTCAGGTTTTATATTTGACATGACGGAGCTGTAGTCAATCAATATCTTTACAGCAGGAAACCAGTAGTCAAAACATTAGCTTACTTGCATGATCTAACTAATTATTCATATTTTCAGTAATCAAACTTTATCGAGTTTAATTTTCCCCATATTATACATTAGGCAGTGATTAATACTGAACTGTCTTTTAGGAAAACGAGGTAAATGGAAATACTCCTCCTAATTCAGAAATGTTGCCGTGGGTGTTAAGATCCCACTGTTTCTAAGTGCATCTGAGGACTGAAGACACAGATATGCTCCCTCATTTGTGCTTGCCATGCTCCACACAGGAAAAGTGTGCTTTGATTTGGTATTCAAGCTATCTGCCTGACCTAACACCACTGATGACAGGATACATTGAACTAATTATGAGACTGTGGAAAGAGAGGTACCCTCTTGAGTACTTCACCATCCTTACCCAGATTGATACTTTACTCTTCCATAGCCACACCCACCTTCTTCTCCTTCCATTGCAAGAGTGGGAATGCAGATTTTAGTGCCCAGAGATCTACACACTACACAAATTAACATGAGAAAACATCTTAGAAGATTGCAAGACAGTGGAGGAGAGAAGGTGCGATAAAGTGAAGATTGCTTCAAGCTTTTGGAACACTTTTAGTTGTAGTCATAAATCTGGAACTCCATACGAAAATTAATTTAGAAACCATCCTCTCTGATATATTAAAATCACAAGATTTCTGAAAGGATGAGAAGAAATGGGCTCAAAACAGACATGTTACAGACTGTACGTGTTTTGTAACTTGGGATTTATGTGAAGGAGAAATAAAGATAGCAATTAGTTACATACTTTTGGAAAGATCATTTCGTTGAAGTATGATTTTGCTGGTAAATGCTTTTCATTTACAAGGCTATAAAACATATAAGTTGGAATATGCACATTAGTGCTTTATTTGGTGCAGGGTTGGGAAAGAAGACTGCCCCCTGTAGGATAGTGTCCACTTACAGGTAGCCATTACTCAGTGCCCATAATGGGAGCTGTTCTGCATGCTAAGGGTCTAAAAACATATAGGACTTGAGGACATTTGACAGTAGCCTGAAAAGAAATTTAGTACACACTGCCTCTTCTGTGTATTTTCAAAAGTCAGTCCTAATTTTCATGGTACCCTCTGTCCTTGGCACAACTTTAAGGGTATCTGTGAAAGCCAGTATTATTTCACAAAGAAGATCAGATTGTAGAAGTTACATGTACATCTAAGAAGAGGCAACAGCCATTTTAGTAAATGTGACTGAAGGCAACATGAATGGGCTAGATAAAACCATTGTCGATTTGGGTAGACAACATTTGAAAAGGCATTTTTAATTATCTTTAATTAACTGTAATCCTTTTTATGGAATATGTAAAATGTTGAATTAGCTGCTTAATACAGTGGGAAGTATCAAAGACTGGAATTAGGAGAGGTGGGTTTGATCTTTGGTTTTGGTCAAGTCATTTGATCTCTTTGGGTTTTACTCCTTCATTTATTCATTTATAATATTTATATACTTATTCCACAAACATTCAACAAGCTTGTGCTATCATCACGCCCTCCCAGTTTTCCTCTTCCATAGACTGACAGTGTCACCAAGAGCCTTTGCAGCTCTTGCACGCACCATTGAATAGTAAATCTGCTTTATGAGGGACATCACAGAAAGGAGAATCCTGAACTAATTTTGAAGGGTTGGAGGAATACAGTTTGGATAATGGAAAAAAATGTTGGTTCGGACTTAGAAAAAGGAAGTACAAATCATAAGGCCAGCCAGAGGTCTAGGATACCTTGAACTGTGTGTGAAGACTGAGAAGTAACAAAGTTGGAAAGGAGCTAAAGGAGTGAAATTGACTAATAAGAGACCTCATGGTGGAGGCAGTAAAGGTGTTCCAGAGAAGAACACAGGGCACACATGGGGGCTCTGGACAGCCTCAGTTTTAGCTTTAGGTGAATCTAACTAGATTGGTAAAATGACTACAGGGAAAATGGTAGAAAATGATTTTATTATCATAAAAACAAAAACAAGAACCTATGACTAGGTTACTTAATTTGCCTTCACAGTATTTTCATGTCACAATAACATTTGCAGACAGGTCATTGCTAAACATCTGATACTTTGTGGGATTTTCTTTTCTAATGAAACAGAATAAGGTAACATTATTACTTTTTCACTTCCAACATGTAACTTTAACCATGTATCTTTTTTCCCCACAGTTTTCTTGTTTTTCTCTCTTGTTTTGTGTGCCCTCTACCTGCCTGAATTCCTCAACGCCCCTCAGGGTGAAAAAATTGAGCTGCTCCTATAAGCACCATGAAATATTCTCCATTGTTTTAAGTTTGAAAATGCCGGAGAAATGTTAAGTGAAATTCTCCATACTCCTCTTATACAACACATTTGACCTCTAGATACCTTAAGAGCTTCATCCTCAAATGCTTTTAATTCTAATCCTTGCAGAGACAAAATTCATTGCTTGAATTACAAGAGTGAGTCTCATTAAGGCTAAAAACCAGTGACTCAGATAGCATAATGGATTAATATGTTGACCTTGCAATTTTAGAGCTTTACTTTCAAGTCTGACTGTGCAGTCATTTCAATAGTCAATTAATCAATTGGTTAATACCAGCCTATCAGTGTTTTGAATCTGGTAGTTAGGAGATCATTTTGGCTAGTAATACCCTGTAAAGCTTTAAACTGAGTACAAGAGTACACTTATTAACTCCCAAATCCTTTCTTAAATTATCAAGATAAAACAAACAGGGTTTAATGAATTGCTGTGAATATTGTAATCACTAATAACTGAATAATTTTGACAGACACTCTAATGAGCATCAACATCTTGAAACTTACATTATATAAATATGATCATGCTATAATATGCAAATACATATATAAATAATATATTTCTATATTTCACTAATGTAGAAAGACTGTAAATATAATTAATCACATCTTGAGTAATGAAGTATGATGCTAACTAGATTCTCAAATTCTAGTCTTTTGGTAGTCTTATGCTATCCTTTATGGTGATATATACTTTTAGAATTATTTTACCCCAGATAAAATAAATGTGTATGTAACTCAGCAGAACATCTGGAAATCTAAAGAATTATTACTTTTTTGCCCAAAACATATTTGTGAAAATTACTCCTTTCCTATTTATTTATTTATTTATTGTAGATGCCAGATATACGAAACCCAGAAGGAACTCAGTACAGTTCCCATCCTCAGATGGCAGCCATGAGACCAAGGGGCCAGCCTGCAGACATCAGGCAGCAGCCAGGAATGATGCCACATGGCCAGCTGACTACCATTAACCAGTCACAGCTAAGTGCTCAACTTGGTTTGAATATGGGAGGAAGCAATGTTCCCCACAACTCACCATCTCCGCCTGGAAGCAAGTCTGCAACTCCTTCACCATCCAGTTCAGTGCATGAAGATGAAGGCGATGATACCTCTAAGGTACGAATAAGTTATTTTTAGGACCTATGGGAGACTATTCTTAGGCACCATCTTTGACCTGTGCTGGGTACAAGTTTAGATCATCCAAGTGAGAAACATTGGTGGGAGACACCGGCTTTGTTAATGAAGCATGAGGTTACAAACAAACTGGATTAAACCACCTGCTTGTCCAATTACACTTTAAAGTCCCTGAGAAATCCTTTAAATATAGATGTGTTAAGCATAAAAGTTGTCTGCGCCCACAGAAGGTCTGGTGTGTATATTCAATGTACCATTTTAAGAAGGCAGTATACTGGGGTACAATGAAGGTCGTGTGTGTGTGTGTGTGTGTGTGTGTGTGTGTGTGTGTGTGTGTGAGACAGAGAGAGAGAGAGAGAGGAGATGTATGATGACGATGTTAGATGAAAACTTTGTGGCCACCTGACCCAACCATTTCATATTGAGGACATGGAAAGTAAGTGCCAGGGATATTAGATGACTCCTTTCCTGGGTGATTCATCGCATACCTTTTGTTAACTCCTTGCCAGTATGGTTGTTTATTTGTGTGTCTGTCACCAGCAGAGCCATTCTTTTAAGTTATCTGAATAGGAAGATGGGTTTTATGTCAGCCACCTTTTTTTCTTTTTGCCATTGTGAGAATTTTGTTTTTGGAAATTAAACTGTAAACATGCTACCAAAAGCAGCACTGTGCAATCCTGATATACATGGTTAACTTTCTAGTAACTTCACTAATTTTTTTCAGTCCATATAATAGTGATTCATCGATTTATTTAGCCTGATGACAAAGATAAGATTGCTGCATTGACTATATTTTCCTACTTTTTGTATTCTTGATGTTCTGGCATTTGGAGCCTTAATCCTGGAAATTCAGGGCTAGCTAATTTTTAGAGATTGCAAACGACACTCTGCTAACCCCCTTTCTATAAACAAGGCAACAATTCACAGCTGCACCCCAAACATCTCCTTTAAAAACTCTCACATACGAGGCCAGTATTCCCTCTGCCCTACATCCCCCCAGGCTAAGTGTCAGACAACTAGGGATCACTCCTTACAGCCCATAGCCCACCAAAGTCATTCAAACTATCCAGACCTAGGCTTACTCAGCATGCCAACCTGCCTTGCCCATTCCTGCCCACAAATTCCCCCAGTAAAGGCTCTGGGCATGCTCTGTCTTCTCCCTCTTTCTGTCTCCTGACCAACCTGGGTACTTCCCTAGGTGGCCCTGTGTGCTGTGCTGTGCCTTCGCTTTCCAGGGATCTATGAGTGGAAACTTCTTCCTCACAATCATCATTTCCATGTCTTCTGTCTTACCATACCTGACTGAAACAAATCCCAAGTACGTTTTAGAACAGCTGCAGAACCTAACACTGCCCAAGCCAATCCCTCCATCCTTACCATCTCTCCTTGTTGTCAGTGAGTCAGCCTGTCGTGAGTTAGGTGAAAAGGCAGAAGGAAACTAATTGATATTCATAAATAATTGACTGGGTTGCTGAAAGCCTTGCCTTTAGCTGACCATTTCCAGGCCAATAATTTTCTTCAGAAAATACAGGTTATTCCAATGGCTCCAGGTACTCACTGGCTGTTAGATTATGCCTAATGGCCAATGAGCACCTGAACCCAAATGTGAACACCAATAATTTGTTTGTGGACAGTGATTTAGATGTTGATTATGCATGAATAATTCAAGTCAATTTGCTAAACACAGATGATATGTACTATATTGTAAGGGGGAAAAATTAATGTTCTGCTCATAGTAAAGATCAGTTTGTGTATCTGGATTGTGTCTTTATCAGTATTCATTCCTGACATTTCAGGAAATTAAATGCAAAATTAGTAGCATCCTCTGACAGTAAATTGTATACCAGATTATTCTTAATTACAATAACATTTTTCACAGTCTTCCACTTATATGAGTAGAAGAGTAGGTAAAAATCTGAAATTCATAGAATTAACATTCATGGGTTCTGCCATTTGCTATTAACCTGTTAGGTCCATATTTTATAATTTTGCTAAAGCATGAATTTACATGTTTCCATACTGATATGAAACTTTGCCAGTGGGTATCCTATTCAATCATTCAATATCCACATCTTGAAACAATTTATAATTCTTCATTAGTGGACTGTGTAAGCATTGCATAGTAAAACTCATATTCTATAGTGATAGATTATTGAATTATCAATGCAGGAAAGTTTAGGGATTGATTTCTAAGACTGCGCCCATTAAAATGACCTTTTTTATCTGCACAAACATTCACACAAAGTCACGCTAAGTTTAAGTGTATTTTCCATCTCAAGAAAAGTAACCCTTCATTTCAATTCTATACACTGTTCTTCACCTTGTCTCCAATTCAAATCCTCCTGCTCATTTATTTGAGTTATACTATTATATTTATTTAAGCTAGAAAAATCCTCTGATGAAAATGTTAAAGCATTCTTCATTACAGTTAAGGATTAAACTGGATTTTTTCCTTTTATTTGAGTAGGATTTATGTGGAATGTTGTAGTGCAACAGCTCCAGTTAAATGTGAAATAGCATTAAGTCAAAAAGATCATTTAAATCATTTCTAACAAGTGAACTAAAAAAAGAATATTTAGTTCCATACCAGAAAAAGCTTTTAAAGCTTTCCTCTTAACACTTTGTGCTGTCTTTAAGCAATTATATATTGATTCCAGCTCATCTAATTGAACAATTAAATGAAATAAGTCTGTTTTGATGAGATGAATATTGTAAATACATCAGTAAAATAAATTATCACCTTATAAACACTACCCGTGATTTTGATTGCTAGGAAACTGTGTTGACAGCCTTAAGTCATAAATGAGACACAGTAAAGCATCAAAGAAATACAAACTTAGGCAGCTTGTGGTTCTAAGCCTGTAATCCCGTATTTGTAATATAAGAGATACTTTAAGACACATAAAGTATCTGGTATTACAAGTATATTTTTGGCACAGTTTTCTCTTTAAGGAAATTATGGGTAAGAATCACATTATATATTTTTCTATCCTTTTACTTTCTGCTTTTCTGTTGAAAATATCCATGTTTTATCTGACTGTCTCTTATAAATGTCATGTAGTTAAATGAGCTTTTACTTTAAAATGAAACCTGTACTACATTTACATTAATATAAATATGATAATAGCCTTAATTTTCTAAGTATGTTGCTTTCTGTTTATGCCACAAATATTTTATGTTTCTTCTTTTTCTCATCTTCTTTAAGATTGCTCTTATTTTTCTCATTACATTATTTCCCATTTTGAGATTAGAGATTTTATATTCTTTCTCTTCTTTCAGTAGCTGTCCCTGGAATACAACTATACAGAAGTCTAAAATTTGCCAATATCTTTACCTGTTTTCTTAGATTAGTTTAACTCCATACACCTTCCATTCAATTTATATTGGGAGCTGTTATTGTTGTTCATTCTAATTATAGTTTAATTGAATTCTGTAATGGAATAAACCTCATGAAACACTATTTTCATTATTTTATGAAGTTATTTTTCCTTTGGATTTATTCACATATATATTTCTTTCACCTGACATCTTTTTCTTTATGCCTTTAAAATGTTCTTTCATGAAGGTCTGCAGGGAACATGCTTACCTTAAAAAACACATTTGCTGGGTACAGAATTCTAGATTGACAGTTATTTTCTTTCAGCATTTTGAAGATACTATATTATTCCACTGAATCCTTGTTTTCACTATTGATTTTGAGAATTTACTGCCTGTCTTTCCTTTGAAAGTAACCTGACTTTACTCTCTGACTGCTTTTGAGATCTTCTCTTGTCTTTGGTGTCCTGCAGCTTCATGGTGATATGTGTGGGTTTGTTTGCATGCATTCTGATTGTAATCATTTCTGTCTATCAGCATTTTGGGGAAATTTTCATTCCTTATTTTTTTCAGATACTGCCTCTATCCCATTCTTGCTCCCTTCTCATGCTGTTATTCTGAGGGGATGAATATTAGACTTTCTCCTTTCCGAGACTCTTTTTCATATTTTCTACTTCCTTGCCCCTATGTATCACATTCTGATTATTTTCCAGTTCATAATTCTCTTTTCAGCCATACCTAATCTGAAATGGTCTATTGCAATTTTCATCTCAAATATTTCATATTTTTGGTTTCATTTGGTTCCTTCTCAAATGAGTTTGGACTTCTTTTTTTAGTTGCTTGCTCTTTACCCATGTATTTAATCTCTTTTATTCTTTTAAGCATGTTAAACGTATTTGTTTTGTACCCTCTTTTGCTAAGTTCAATACATGAAGTATTTTGAAGTCTGAACATGTTGGTTTTAATAGCTTGTTTCATTTTGCTTTTTGTACTTCTGAAATGAGAATTAATATTTATTAGAACTTTGTAAGAATTCTTTTAGAGCTTGTTTAAAAGTGGATTTCTATGGGGATGATTGATATTTGTTTCTGCCATATATTTTGAACCATTACAATCAAGAACCACACTTGGCCTGAATTTTTCAGACCACCCACATAGTGTGTGTTCAGGCTACAAATCTTGCAAATGTTGGCTTTTGTTTGTGAATGAACACAAGAGATTTTGTTCCACTCTTCATTAGTATCAAGGTTCCAGAGCAGCCATTCTTGCATGTTCTGGGAGGTCACATACAAGGGAATGTTACTTCACTCTTGTGCTGACAGTCTAATTCTTTTACATCTTGATTTAACAGGACCACTCCCATTAAATATCTTGCTTTTGGTAAGGCATGGGGTTTGTCTTCTGTCTATTGCACTCTTAATTCAAATGCACACGAGGTTCAACAGTATCTTAAATATGAAAGCTGCCTTTAATATGCTGCATCTTCTCTGAGTTCACTTAGTTTTTGCCTTTAGGAGTTTGTTACTAATTCCCTAGTTGATCAATGCATGTGCTCTGCCACACTAGACAGAAGCAGGAGGTTTTTTTCTCGAAGCAAATAGGATAAATCACTAGAGCAGCAATTAAATAAGCCTTTAGAGTAGGAGTTTTTATTTACCGCTGCTCTGAAGACAAGAAGACTCCTGGAATAAAGTAGAAATGAGAAACAGACAGGTTTCTACAGATATTAAGTGAAATCAAACAGTGTTGGAACCAAATGTCACGTCACTTTATCTAACTACCAGTGGGACAGAATACTTAAAACTGGGACTTGGAAGTCTGGTATTTTCTTCATTGTACTGTACTTATATTGTAACTGTTCACTTTATATAGTATAATGTGTATGATACTTTTAAAGAATTTATTAGACCACAGCAATTAAACTAATGTATGCCCCTTATTTATTTTTTTTTAAAGTGTCCTATTTGTTAAGGCTGAGCCTAATAAACTAGTTCAGGAGAAAATGATAAAATTTAGTGAGCCAGTTAGTACCTGATTCCAAATCATCTTTCCTAAAATTTATTCAAGTAAATAATTTTGCCAGGATATAGACATATCCTAGATGACTGAGCATACTTAATTAATTCATGGAATAAAAACAGAATGAGACTTAACATAGCCGCCTGGCATTTTATTCAGCGGGACCCCACCTCAACAGCTTGCCTTCTTTGTAAGCCTGTAAAAGCCCTCAATCCAAAAGAATAAGAAGTAAACATATTTCCCTACATCAGCGAATTTAGAAAAGATCAAGTGGATCTCATAAAATTGATAAACTTAACCAGTAGGTGTATAAAATAACAACCAACCTTTTTTCTCTTTAAAAAATCACTTTAAAGTGATTTTTCTGGACAATTGCCCAAACTTCCTATTTCACGTAAGGCCACTGAGTGCCTTTGCTAAACTCATTCAAAAATCATACTCAGCTATGTTTGGCAGAATCAAGGATCCTTAAAAATGAAATTGCTTTACAAACTATGACACTGATACAATGCCCCACACTTGTGAATCATTTCAAAAGTATAGCACTTCATATGCATTTTTCTATAATTGATGTTTTGAGTCATAGAGTGTATCGTTATTAAAGATAATAATAAACCCAATTGTAAAATGAAAGAAGTATTACAGCCTTGCTGATTTCACAGTAACTAGATGACTTACTTTCCATGCTTATTTGAATTTATTCTCATAAGGGGATTTTAGATGGCATAGTTTAGAAAAGAGAGAATAAATTTAAGTAGCAAAATTTTCACTCACTGAAACATCACAAAAAGTGCTGTTATATGCCCTGTTTCTATGGAGAGGAGTTTATAATATTTACTTTATATGATAAGAGTTATAAGTGGAGTTCTATGTTGTTTGTTCAGCCTATTATGCAGATGGTGCTTGATTAAAATCTATTTTAAACTACAGCGATTACTGCAAGATAGTGTGCATTAAACAGCTCTCCCAGCTCCATTAAAGGCTTTGGGACCGCGGCAGTTTATTCTAAATATGCTTATAGACATTTCTAACTTCTCCAGGGACATTTCAATATCAGTGATTCTCTTTCCTTGATAGTCTTAACTCCTGTGCTCTGGCTTCTTAAGAAATACTATTATCTAAGCAACACCATTAGCACATGCTTTTTTAAAGTGAAAGATTATTGTTTTCTTGTGATAAATAAGTTAAATACATCTCTATAATTAACCAATAAGACATGACAGGGGTGAATTACCAGAAGCCTTCAGGCACCTCTAGGGATTTGAGATATAAATCTATGTCTTACGAGTAAGTTACATGAAGCACATGTATCTGTGTAAAGCTTATGTGTAATATTTATTTATAAATAATAATTATTTAGGTATTTGTGCACTTATGTATTCATTAGTGCTTTAACTGATGGTGAAATCAGTGTGTGGGTAATCAGGGTGACATTTAGGGCATCAGCTCAGCCATGTTTTAGTTGCTATGATTTTCATACAATTTTTATGTGTGTTTCAAATTTTCTTTGCCTCTTAAGTCTAAGCCTCTGCCCAGTACTATAGAATACCAGAGCAGAAATGTATAATGATGCATTGCATGTAAAACACTGTACTGATGCTATGAAGGACGTGAAGATTAATGGGACGTGCTCCTTACTTTCAATGTGCTTGTCATCATGAGGAATTCACATTTCTGCATTATATGGTTTCTTCCATATTCTAAACACTATGATGGAATAAAATTTAACTCTCCAGTCTTACAACCCTGGTAACTTTACAAATACTGTGTGTACTCTAGAGCAGTGTCCAGTACAAAATACTGTGCTGTCTAATCCAGTGACTGCTAGTCATGTGTGACTGCTTCCATTTAAATTTAACCAATTAAAATTAAATTTAGAAATTCAATTCCTCAGTTGTACTAGCCACATTACAAGTGGCCTATAACCATATGTGGTTAGCAGCTACCCTTTTAGACAGGGCAGAGAGCGTAGCTATCATTCTAGAAAATTTTACGAGACAGTGCTACTCTAGACTTTAGAAGTCAAGTACTCTCAGAAAGTTAGGATTTAAAATTATAAGCCTCCATCCATCTATGCAAGAAGTCAGGATCCAGACAATACCCAAAATTAAGGTCCAGGGACAGATTATAAATCCATTTAGCTAATTTTTCTACCACAGTCATATTTATCATCATTGTGTTTATTCCAAATAGTTTGTGGTCATAAGCGCCAAGTATCTTTCAAAGTGCATCCGTTACTGACCTGAAAGTGGATCCAAATTACAGCAGCATTTCTGTCTTCAAGGAGGCTTTGGACACAACAATGATCATGTGTTTTTCACACATGTGATGAAGCTACTTCCAAAAGTAGGCCTTACAAATTCCCAGTTCATTACACAGAATCTAAAATGGCAGCTCATTTCTGCATCCTTTCCACACAAGAAAAATGAAAAACAAAAAATAAGATCCCCACAGATCAGGGGGCAATGCCCAGTGTTTGTAAGACAAACAGCTTTATATTTCATAGAGCAAAGCCCAAGTACTTGGGTACATGAGAGATCCAACTACAACAAGGAGTTTCCATTCCATTCTACTGCATTCTAAAGAGCAAAGATATTGTGAATACTCACTAGTCCTTTATACAAGAACATTGAGCAATATAATAAACAATTCCCTCCAAAGTACATTTTATCTGATAAAAAATAGAGATCTTTCATGCATAGTTTTTTCCCCTTATGTAAGTCTTCAGTGGAAGTCAGGGCATTGTCTTAGATTATAGTTCAGTTCTATGAGGGCAATTTTATAAATGGTCAGAATATTATGATCCAAGAATCTAGCTTTGGTGATCTAGTTTAGTTATTGAAGGAGAGGCAGTGAATCTTGAGTAATGAATATTTTATGTGTATCCTTTAGATTGGTCTTCTCAGATGCCAGTTTTCTTGCATGGCAGAAAATTCAAACCAAGGTTAACATGAGTATTTAAAGGGAAGGCATAGTGTGATGTTGACTGAAAGCAGATCAATATGCTCTTGTTTTTAGGCACGACAAAGACAAAGATGATATAATCTTTTAAGACTGGCTGGTAGTCTGCTTTAATGGGGGCAACACCATAGCTTTACAGTCTAGTGCCTCTCAGGTACTCAATCAGATATACAACGGAAGCCCCAGAGTTACACTCCATAACGCATAAATGATGTCTCCTGAACCTTGAAAATGTGGAGGCAGAAGTCATGAAATACTTGCTTCTTTTAAACAAAACTTTGAGCAACATTGCATTCAGCTAGCTCTCCAGGACAAACCAGGAAAATAGGCAAAGCCTCCAGGCAACTAACAAAATGGATTGGCTGCGTGGAATTATTTAGGGTTTTCTATAGGGTTGCTATCCATTGCCTCAAAATGATGGCTGGTGGTTTTCATATGATTGAGCATCTTACTGGCAGTAACAAGTTCTCCTGCTTCTTCAGGACATCCCTAAAAGTAGGGCCTGTTGTCAAATGCAAGAGAATGACTGTCCTCCTATCTGTTACAGCAAGGAATCACACATCCAGTAGATCTAAAGCCTGTACCATACTGTCCAAATACCAACTTAAAAAGGAGATAAGCATGATGATCAGTGGTTCAAACACAATTTTGGACAATAGAGGAGGGAAATTGTCTTAGTCCATTTTGTGCTGCTGTAACAGAATACCTGAAAGTGGGTACTTTATAAAGAACAGAGATACATTTCTTACAATTCTAGAGGCTCAAGAGGCCCTTGGCGAGAGCCTTCTTGCTGTGTCTTCCCATGGTAGAAAGCAGAAGGACAAAGAGCACATGTATGACAGAGAAAGAGAGAGAGAGAGAAAGTTGTCTTTTTTCTGTCTTTTTTGTTCTATCCAGGACCCCAGCCTATTGAAGGGTGGCTGGCCACATTGAGGGTCTGTCTTCCCCACCCAGTCTGCTGACTCACCCCCATCTCCTGACTCACCCCAGTCTCCTCTGGAAACCACCCTCACAGACACACCCAGAAGTAGTATTTTACCAGTTCTCTAGGAATTCCTTAATCCAATCAACTTGACACCTAAAATTAACCATCATAAAAACTATTTAAATAATGTGGGGAAATCTTTTAATAAGAGCATTTAAATTGCATGATGGGAAATTTATCTCTATGATTGACATTTGATTATTTTCCAGAAAGATTGATATAATCTGTAATCATGGAGATTTCAATGTGTCAGATCATTAATTTTTTAATTAAAATTTAAAATGAGTCTAGGTAATATTCCATATGAATAAGCATTCATTTATTTCTGTACTTTGTTCCCAATTTCTCTTAATCTTTGATGGAATATGAGGATGACTCTTTTTGTAGCTTTATTGAGGTATAATTGAAAAATAAAATTGTATATATTTAAAGTGTACAACATGATGTTTTGATATATGTGTACGTCATGAAATGATTACCACAATAAACTAATTAACCTATCTATCACCTCACCTAGTCACTTTTTTTAGAATGAGAATGCTTAAAACCTACTCTTTTAACAAATTTCAAGTATACAACACAGTATTAACTGTAGTCATGGTGCTGTATGTTAGATCCCCAGAACTTATTCATCTTATAACTGAAAGTCTGTACCCTTGACCATTCTATCTTTAGTATTCTTCATTGTGGACCTTGTTGACTCCTTTTGTCTCTTTTTAAATAAATATTTTATGATTGTGACTGTAAGAATGGCCATGTTTACAAAATATTATCATTTTGCATTTATATTTTTATTACTACTATAACAAACGTTAAGCATTTACTATGTATCAGGGACCATGATACGTGCTAGTGGGCAAAACCAGGCCCAACCCCTGCCTTCATAGTGCCTACACACGGACAGGAGTAGATCTAACAACCACGTACATTATTGTGTAATTACAAGCTTGATATGTGCTATGAATGGAAATATACAAAACTAAATAAGCTTGACTTAAGTTTGAAATATCTTTGAGACTTGCAAATAGAGATGTCAAATAACAGTTGTTTCTGTGTGTGCAAAACTCAAGGGAAACATGAACTTGAAAACCATCCACCCACAAATAGTAATGGAAACCCTGCTTACATGTGAGATTACCTAAGTACACTAACAAGACAAGGGAGTTTACTGCAAAACAAATCAGGAATTGCTACCAATTAATGGCCAGGTGGAAAAGGATGACCCTAAAATGATTCTGAAAACATCAGGGCCAGTGAGGTAGGAGTAAAACTCAGAGACGGTGATGTTAGGGAACCAGTGGGAGAGAGGGCCCTCACGGCGAGAATCAGGTAAGGGGGAGCCTCAAGCATCCACTGGATTCAGCAGTGTGGCCAGTGGAGATCTAATTGAGAGCTAAGTGACAGGAAAGCACACGGAAATAGGTTGCAGAGGCTGCATCAGGCCAGCACAGCCAACCACTTGGAGGAGTTTGGTTGTGAAAAGGAGAAAAATATGGCCATGGGTAGCTTTGGGGCACAGAAAAATTTTGCTTGTTTGTTTTGTCTCTCAAGATATTGAAGTGCCAGTTGGAAGAGTAGAGTTCAGAGGGTGTGACTGAGGCCAGTCTCCCACCCCTAGGCATCTGCTTTAATCTGTGTAGAGTAAGACCTGGACATCAGGGTATTAAAAGCTGACCAGGTGATTCTAATGTGCAGCCATGTTTGAGAAGCACCATTCTAGGTCATATATATGCCTATGTGTTTTAATATAGCATTATTATTCCAGTTTGTCGAATATCAAGCACCAGACATGCTGAGTCTCTGACAGATTTACATGATGGCCAGTGACTTCACAGGATCACCTCTCTGATCCATCTCAGGGAAGTTATCATCTAGTGTTAATCTACATTAGCTTGTCAATTTGGTTCACAGCATCCTGTCCCCCTGCGGTTCTTTGATCTGCTTCAGTAGACAATTTCAGAATGATAATCTTTTTAATAGGTTTCTCAATAAAGACAAAGACAAAGAAATCACTTAGCTTTTGCTTATCTCTTTTTGGTGCTTGGGTATATCTTTCATACTGATTATAAGGTATCACATATTAATATTAAAGTATTTTCCATCCACCCATTCAGTGAATTATTTTGAAAGTTTATACCATGTCATAATTGATATTTGAATACCCTTTTAAAGTTCTACACATATATGAATATATACCATCTTAGTCATTATAAAATGGCACCATACCTGGTTTTCACTAGAGGAAACAGAGGCCCGGAGAAATTAATTTAACCAAGGTAACAGCTAAAAATAGTAAAAAGAGGGCATGAAGCAAGGTCCTCTGAAATCATATCCACAGACCTCTCTGTACATCATGCTTCATCTCCCATGGTGGCAGTTATTTTACACAAATACCCCACCTAGGAATTTATCTAAATAAGATTATATTACATTATATCTGCAGAGAGAAGGCAACTACAACCACCACAATAGAAGGTGAGGGTACAGAAGCTGCCTTGACACTTCGTTAGGGGGCAAGGCATGTGGAAATTGAATCCTTCAGATGCAGCCCTATTTTGTATTCATGTAGACTCATATAATTTTAGAGCCGGAATGAAATCCTATCCAAAATGCTTTATTTTAGAGGTGGATGAATTGATATCACATCTAGTTAGTAACAAAGATAATATTCAAATGCAGCCATCTTAAATATACTCAATGTGTTTTTTCCCAGTTGTATCAGAATAACAATTAAAATTATCAAAATATTCATATTTTAGGAACATGGGAGAAAATAGAATCTTCTTTTAAATTGAGTAAAAACCTTTTCTAGAACTCTCTAGAATCTAATTTCTGGAGGTGCACTCTCCGATATGGTAGCCATTAGTCATATGTAGCTATTTAAATTTGAACAAAGTTAAAAATTTAGCTCCTGATTAACTCTAGCCACATTTCCAGTGCTCACTAGCTTCATATGGTTAGTGGCTGCCATATAGAATAGTGCAAATCATAGAACTTTTACATCATTGGAGAAAGTTCCACCGGACAGCACCGATCTAGGGTCTAGACCATACCATTCTTTAAACCATGAGCATCGGTGGGTTTTCCTGGCAGCATTCTGTAGACCTAGGGGCAAAGTCAAAAGCCATTTGACTTTATTTACTGGGCATGCTGCCCCCAAGGTTTTAAAGCCATAATTAGAAAGACAAGGATGGCTGGACACGGTGGCTCACACCTGTAATCCTAGCACTTTGGGAGGCCAAGGCAGGTGGATCACCAGGTCAGGAGATTGAGACCATCCTGGCCAACATGGTGAAAATCCATCTCTGCTAAAATACAAAAAATTAGCCAGGTGTGGTGGCGCGCGTCTGTAGTCCCAGCTATTGGGGAGGCTGAGGCAGGGGAATTGCTTGAACTTGGGAGGCAGAGGTTGCAGTGAGCTGAGATCGCACCACTGTACTCCAGCCTGGCAACAGAGCAAGACTCCGTCTCAAAAAAAAAAAAAAAAAAAAAGACAAGGATAACTTCCTTAGAAGAAAACAAGTTAGATTTTTCATCCAATAGTGTTACTGTAAGAGAAATCTGCCACTGACACAGTTACAGTGTAAGAGAAAAAGTTAGGAATGTTAAGGGGTTGTATTTAATAGTGTAATAATATAAAAAGAGCCAACTTTTTTCAAAGCTAGGTAAGTAAAGTTGGGAGTAGGATGAATATGAAGACTACTTGAAATATGCAGTTTCATCTGGGGAAAAAAAAAAAATAACAAAACAATGTGTCCCTTAGAAAAGCTTGTGTTTGAGTGATGTGAATGGGTGAGTCTATGTGTCTAAGTCTCAAAGGAAAACAACAATATGTCTTGTCCTCAAATTATCTCAGTTCCCCTATAATTCTCTTTTGATTTCTCTTTCAGATCAATGGTGGAGAGAAGCGGCCTGCCTCTGATATGGGGAAAAAACCAAAAACTCCCAAAAAGAAGAAGAAGAAGGATCCCAATGAGCCCCAGAAGCCTGTGTCTGCCTATGCGTTATTCTTTCGTGATACTCAGGCCGCCATCAAGGGCCAAAATCCAAACGCTACCTTTGGCGAAGTCTCTAAAATTGTGGCTTCAATGTGGGATGGTTTAGGAGAAGAGCAGAAACAGGTAAGGGATTCCCAGTGGAATGGGAATCTACATAAGCTGAGATTGTGCAGTCTGAAGAAATGGCTTCCCAGGGCTTCGAGTAATTTCTTTAGATCCCAGAACAGACGCTGAGAATGTGTCCCTATCCGAACCAGACTTTCTGAGACGTTCACATAATGTTATACTCCTTTATTACTCCTCCATAAATAGCATGTTGATTCCTTTGTTTCAAAGTTTATATAGTTTAGTTACTTTTGGAAGCACTTTTACATATCTCAGCCAGGATTGCCTTGTTCCTTAATGTTGCCAATGTGAACATGAAGACTGAAAAAAAAGTCCTAAAAGTATTTCGAAAACTGTCCACACCTCTCTTCAGCACTTACTATTTACCATTTTGTCATCAAAACCCTCTTTGCTCTTTGCTAAATGAACCTCAAATTCAAGGGTTTCCGCCCCTAGCCATTCCCTAAAGACCGCCAGGGGCTGTTATTCAATCCCCCATATGTATTTACACCATATTTTTAGGCTGTGTTAAATGGGACCAGATGCCTGGTTTTTTCCTTCTCTCATGTATTGCCCTGGTGTGACTGAGGACCATGCTCAGGGAAGGCCACGTGAGACACCACGGACACAGCATAAATAGCTCAGAAGGTCTTAAAGAGGATTGGAGTCATAGAGAGAGTGAGGGTTCAGGAGAGGATGGAGCCCACCTAAACAAAGAAGTAATGTTGATCCGACATTTCTAAACCAGGAACTAGATGGCCATGGTCACCATCTAAAAATCTCAGCATCACAAACAAAAATTTAAAAGCATTTTCATTAAAATAAGTGATTGAAATAACTATGTAGATGCAGTTTTAGCCATTGCAGAATACTGAATTGCATTAGTGATGAACTAGTCTCATATTTTATTCTTAATTAGAGTCATCAATCTTTCCTCATCATGTCCAGGAATTATGTAAATACAAAAAAGCCCACACCTATTTATGCATCTAGAAGGATCTATATATTGTGTTTATATTATATATTAACATCTATAAAGTATATAGTGTCTTATAGTTTTAAAAGCACTTTTGCATTATTTATTTGATTTGTTCTACTCAATACTCATAGATATACAGGGAAATTATTACCCAAATTTTGCAGATTACAAAATGGGGCCATATAAATTAAATTCATTCATTTATTCAACCAATATTTGTTGAGCACGTATGTGCCAGGCACTGTTCTAGGCACTGAGGATAGAACAGAGAATAAGACAAACAGACCCCCATTGTGTTGAATGATTTATCTACAGTTACATGCCTGGTACATAGAATTACCATGAATAAAACTTGTCACTCAACTTACAATGCTTTTCCTGACAAACCCTATGAAACTAATGATGGGGATAATGACAAAACCAGTTGCTAAGGAAACATAGAACTTGCTCTTCCAGGTCCCTCCATTCTCTCTTTTCTGTAAGTCAAAGCTGTCTTCTAGAATCTGAAATCTCTATGTATTTCCCTACGTCCTTTTCAAGATTGCCAGCCTGAAGGAGTGCTGTCCTAGGAAAGCACAGGCCTGCCCTATGGAGCTCTGTGTTGCAAGAGTTTTCTTTAAGAACAGGAAACACACCACCGAAACGTTCTCTGTACACTCAATTAAAATACCCACCCACCATTAGAGGGTAGTTGACATTGTATTATGGGATTCTAATCGAAACCTAACATGTTGTTGCAGAATTTTAAAGCTAGTTTCTATTCTAACTTGGGTCAGTTCGCTCTCACGCTGCCAAACCTGAGATGTGGTTCCCAACTGATGTTGGACAATCAGGGTGAATTGTACAGTGACTTGACTTCTCCACTCAGCAGAGCCTCACTGAATGAGAAACTAAGTGTATTCCAACCAGCAATCCCAACCCCCTCCCTGTTCCCTTAATGTCACCTTAATGCCTCCCTGCTCCACCCATGGTGCCACATATGAAGACATAGCTGGCTGTCTCCTCCAGTAAGCCCTCTGTGCGTTCTTGAATATGCACCTGGCTTCAGTACCATAAACTTTGTTGCTTTGTGAGACAAAATTTCCTGGAGAAAGCATCCCAAAAGCAATTCCCTTCCCTAGGGATTGGGTACAGCAATTCTTGTTCATCTGAAGACACATGATTCCCCTGTGAAGGCTCAGCGCCTCTTCCCTACCTGAGACTTAGTGACTGAACTGGGAGTATTGTTTCAAGGCTCATTTGTGCCTCTTTAGTGTCTACTTTGCCAAACTCTTCATTTCTGGAAACATCAATCGCCTGCTCTGCCACTCACCTTACTTCTCTTCTCTATCCTCTGACCCCAGTTACATTTTCCTAATTATTTTCCATATTCAAGAGCAGTGGTTTTTAAAGAGGGAGGTCTGCAAAGGCGTTCCCTAGCCCACAATTGGTTCTTTACATTGTCAGTATTAAAAAATAAATCCCTGTTCTCATGTTTCTGATGGAAAAGAATAACGATGTTCTTATGATAAAAATCAGGTAGTTCCTCAAGGCAGTAAATATCAGGCAGCAGGTTTCTTCCCACTAATTCTATTACACTAAGGCTTTTTATTTTTAATACAGCAAGAGGAGAATATTAAGATAGCATTTTGCATTCATTTTGTCTGACCATCAAAGTTATTTACAGACCCCAAAAATATGAGATTCACTGCTCTCAACTGTCATGTTAAAAAGGGAAGTCACTCCCATTTTCCCATTCTGGCATTCAGAATCAAGGCTGATCTCCCTAATGTGGCTATAATTACAATTATGTGCAAGGCTTTTTAATTGTATACATATGATGGCAAATATTTTTCTCTTTCTCTTTTGTATGTTTCTCTTTTGTAGGTTTCATATGTTGCCTAGTTTAGTAAGTAACTTGTAATGAGTATACCTTTGGGTTGTCTCTCAGTGAAAATAGGGTTTGGGGGAGCAAATTCATTTTATAAAGGATAAAATTATATAATAGTTGACTTATATAAATCATTTGGTATCATAAAGCAGTTTCTCAATCAAAATCCAGTTGCTAAAACAATTATGCCAATATTGAGAGAAATAAATTTTTTTATCTTATAAAAGTAAATATTTTAAAATTTGAACACTTGTTTAAGAGTTACCAAAACAAGGCATTGGGATGACCAAAACAGTTTTGGCCACTCTAAAATGATTTGTCCCCATGCTGTATGCTCCTTTGACTTCACAGAAGTTCAACATAACCTATCATTTGAACGTAAAAGATGATCTTGCTTAATCAAGAGAGTGAGGCTGAAGATTATGCCAAAAGGTATGGTGTAGGACACACGTTGGATGCAGGCCTGTGCCAAAACCAAGCAGGGAGAGGGTCAAATTAATGAAATCAGACACTGCTTACAAAAGGGAGCACATTGCACCGGCTGGGCCACTGCTCTGCTGCTCCGCAGCAGCCCTTCTCTAGCAGTTTGCTAGAGTCATCAGCAGAACAAACGTGCCTGCCTGAAATGCACATTTGGGCATCCAGAAAATTTCAGCAAAATATCCCAAAGTGTTATAACAGTAGATTACCACCTGTTCTCTCCCTTTATGTTAACTCATTGTGCCAACATACTATAATATCTCCGTTTCAAACTTAAATTAATTGTGTTTTGTTCTCATTTAATATTCAAGTTGGGGAGCACACATACTGCTATGTATTTTTAAAAGAACGTTCCTGGAGCAGATTCGAGGCAGACTATTAAAATTCAAAATTTTGGACAAATATGCATGTTACAGAACCAACCATGTGATGCTGTTGGCATTGTGTAGGCAGCTGGTTCCGGTGGAAGGCTAAGATTTCATGTGCCACGATTGTTCCAAAATCCTGTTGTCATCATAGCCCACAATTATGAACAGCTACAAATATAAACACAAACTGGGAAAAATGGTCAAAATTATTGATGACTTATTGGGGGCCTCAGAAAATTACAATATTTAAGGAAAAACGGCTATTAGTGAGATTACAATTGAATGTTTTCTTGACAGCCAGAGGGAACATGACTAATAGAGCTGCTGTGTGTTTATATCACATGCTTCCTCATTGTGGAGTATAGGCGGGAGTAAGAAGCCACTGCAGAAGGGCAGATCTTTATTTTCAGAATCCATGGTGAGTGAGAAACAATATGTACTTTGGTTTCTGTGAAGAATCTTTCAAAGAAGAGAAATCAAAAAGAAGCTGAAAGAAGCGATAAAAATCCTCAAGGAACACAAAACCTCCCTTATGAATCATTCCTACCAAAGCCACTGAACAAACTCCACATATCAGAGATCTCCCCGTTTTAATACTTTGGAAGATGGTACTGAATCTGGAATGGGAGCAGAATTGTGTTTGGGATTCCAACCGGGGGTTTTAAATGCTAATGACTCGTAAGACAATGGAGAGCCCATTTCAGAAGCATACTAAGTTGTTTAAAAGGCACCAGATGGAGAAGGAAATAAAACATAAGTATTGCTGTGATGTTGGTCTCTGCTACTTATCTTTCACGGACTGGAACCTGCAGAGAAAGAAAAATAAGTTAACAATGTCACACCCTTTGTATTAGGATCCTAGGAGTCTGAGCAACCCTCAGCATCTTTTTTATGAGGTTCCAGCTAAATTTCCTGTCTACCTCCATTATTTCTAAACTCTCTGATTCTGGTCATTGTAGTGGAGGACCTGGGTTCACAGTGACAATATAAAACGAATAAAACCCTACAAAATAAAAGAGCTCGTCCCACTCTGAAGCAGAAAGGGTTGGTCCAAAGAGCTATAAAGTGTTCTTGGGTCCTTTTTAGCCACGGCAAGCCGGCTCTTAAGTGAAAAAGGGAAGTCACCTTAAATCAGAACCAGATGTAAATTACTAAATGAACCTTAAGTTCCTAATTGGAGACACAGTCAGGCTGTAAGACATTTAGCAAATTACAAACAAAATGTTCTTGTTTACATTACATTAAATGGCTTTAAAGCTGCAGCCAAAGAGCTAAATAAACATGCTGTTTTGCTAAAAATGGAGTGGAAAGCCTATTCAGAGTTTAGTGTATTCAAGAGAAACCGCAGCCCACGGTACCCAGAGCATGTATTTTTGTAAATGCTAGCCCTGTTGTGGAAGAGGAGAGTGGATTTACCTAGAGATCCAGAACCTAATGAGCAGATCTCACTTGCAGGGAAACTGTTTGAATACTGTTAACATATGCCTTCTTTCAAGATGCATAATTCATATCCAAGGATATTAGCCATAGCAGTTCAGCTCAATAGCAACACCTCATTATTTTATTCCTCAGTATTTATTCCTATGTTTGACGCCTCGTGAAATTACTGTTAATGTGTTTATATAAGGGCAGATCCGACACAAGTGGGAAGAATGTAATTTCCTACTCATTCTTTCCTGCTGCTGTGTCCTCTTCCCTGGTAGAAGTGGCAAGTGTAAATAGTTAATTTGCTTCAATTATGAGCCTGTCCTGCTAAATTAGAAGCAGCAGGGATATGAAGAGCCAGAATTATACTTATGAGGCAGCTGACAAATCCTCTGAGCCCACAAAATCAAATCATTTCCTCTTCATTGGGGCTCAGACACCCACTACATAATGCTGTCGGGGTTTCTTTTTCCCCTTCATCTTCTGATAAAATTTGGATTTTTATGTCAACAATACTTAAGGTTAACTAAAATCCTGTCGCACTATAACATTCACACATGTGTTTATCTTGGCCATTTTCTTTTAAACATTAAGCATTTTCCCAATTTTTTAAAAACTAGGAGTGAAGGATATGTAAAACAGTTACTCACTTAAAACTGTAGAATGTAAGCAAAGCCCATATTCACACAAATTTGAAACTGAGCAATGAAAATTATTACATGAAATGGTGAGCATACTTGTAAAATTCAGGTATTTATCTATATATTTATTACATATATTATATATATCCACATATACAATTATTGGTACATAAATGTGATTCTTACGTGCCTTTATGGGCATAAGCATTTGTTTTACACATATACAAATATTCATATGCTGAGACACCATGGGAGCAGACATTTCATTTGAAATTTTCCATGATGTTGGCAGGAAAATAATTTAAACATAATACTCCTTCAAGTCTGTTGTGCTTTATCTATAATTGGAAAACATGTTTGGGTGGATTGTATACCCGTGTATCAATCCACTGTTTCCATTGATGTACATTGTAATTCAGAACATGCAGTTCAGTTTCATCCTTAACACACATGCTAATGCTGATTCATAGAAGGAGAAACCTGAGACCATGGATTAGATGCTCAATAAATATTTCATGGGCACCTACGATGTTCCAAGCATGCTGGGGCTTCAGCAGTGAACAAAAGAGACCAGGCCTTGCAGTTGTATGTCTTGAGAGAAGAATCAAAAGGAGTTCTCATGGCTAGGAGAAACCATTGAGCAAAGAAAGATGGAACATTTGACACCAGACTCATTTTATTCACACCATAGTTTTACCATATACCTGTTCTAGTATATTAGGTAAAATAATTACCCATTCTAGTCTGTTTTCTTATCTGCAAAATGGGGATTATCCCATATTCATTATGCCAATGCAACATTTTTATTGAAAGAATTAGAGGTAATATATAGAGAGAGTGCAGGATCCGCAAAATGCACACAATGGAGGCATAATTTTTAATGACTTTTTGATTTTAATTTTATAACATCGGTGCCTCACACCACAGTAGGCACATATTGGGCACTCAATAGATTGGTAAGCATAACTGAACAACATCATACTTTCCTTAGTGACCTTCATTTAATAAATCAACAGATATATATTTTGTAGCCATTTTTTCAGGCAAGGACCTGGGTTCGGATTCTTACCATTCCAGAAACAGGTCAAACCAATATGCTGAGACCATTTACATGGGTCAGACAGTCCTCAGAAGGAATCCACAGCAAGACGTTTGTCACACTGTATAATGTTTTCAATCCTCTGAGTACCACTTTCTAAAGGCCTCGGAGCCTAAGAAAATGCTGAGCGAGTTATACAAGATGGACATTTAACCATTAAGTTAAATGGACTAAGTTCTATATAAAATATAGATGCACTTGCTCTAACTGACCTAAATAACAACAGCCTTGAAAGAACCTGAAAATTTTAAATTTCTAAAAAATATTGCAGGGAATTGTGGTTAAATTCTAAATCCTTATACATTTCTAAGGATTTTCTGTAAATATGAAATAGTAGTGGGAAAAACTACATTTGAACTTACCCAGAATGAAGAATGCCTTTAGTTTTTGGACAGAATCCAGAATTGGAAGAATTTTACATTTTTTCTTCTTATTATTGTAAAGACTGTTGAAATAAACTATGACTAGAGATGAACTAAGGGCTAGAGCAGAAAAGAAGGAAGGAAGAAGGAATTAAATGGCATTTATAAGATTTTGCTTTTCTATATGAGCTAGATGGATTGTTTGCTTAGGGAAGAAGCAGAAAGTAAAAGGAAAATGACAGATTGTATGAGAAATTTTTTCTGTTTGAGTTTCTCATATCGTTGATATTGAACTGCTGATTTCAATTAGGGATTATTAGCTTATGAAAACATGTGTACATGCTGGTATTTAGAGCATTTCAAAAATGCCTCAGTGAATCACTAGATCATGTGACAGGATTTGGGTTCTCTAGAATTGCTATTTGATGACTATCTACGTATGTTTTAGTTTAGCCATTATATATGTTTTAGTTTAGCCACTGAGATGCAATCCTTAGATGGGATATGGTAGCTTTCTTGGAATAACAAACCACAGCATATAACTTAGTTAGGACAGGATGAATTCGAACGTGTTTGGATGAGTGGGGGAAAATGATAAATGATGTATTATGATTTTTAAATCCTCATCTGGCCAACTTTTTACTTTATTTCAAACAGCTGTGGACCAGTTGGAAGCCATTTTGTAACTCAACTAAATACTAATATTTACTGTATGAATCACATACCTTTAAAATATTTGTCTTTCCCTAAGAGTGAGAGACCATTTCTTTCCTAAACTGAACTTTGACATAAATCAGACCCATCTTTGTCAGTTAGAAGATCTGTGCACTTGCCCGTGGCAGTGGTTGTTCATTGCCAAATGCTGTGCTGGGATATCTTTGCTCTCTGCAAGCAGAGGACTTTCTTTATCTATCATTAGAGGCTTTGAACTGTTTTTGAGAGATTTTTTTACTGATAATTTTTAAACATCTTTTTTTAAAGCATTTCCCCTACTTCACCTGCATGTGGAATTTTTATATATCATTATCATTCATTCATAGTTGAGGCCTTTCTTCAGACATTTCCATTAAATATAGAATTCAAGCAACATCCTTGTCCAATTTTAGAAGGTAACATCAGAAAGACATACAGAGTGTACAAAATGGGAGCCATCAGGTAGTTCTCAAAGATTGAGGTGCTAATTACTATTGAGGAGACCACCTCAGATTTTAATTCTGGTCCATGCTACTCCCCTTTCAACACAATTACAGGAATCTACCTTCTGAAATGACCCCCCTTTGAATTCTCCCTCTGAACATCTGCAGCTATTCAGGAAAGAGTGTATCCATCAATCCATGTAATGTGACATGATGAGTTTACTCTTTTCTAAAGTGGTATTTAGGCACTTATGCGATGATCCCACATAGCCAATCATCAATAGCCAATAGGGAGCCATTTGTAGAAAACAGGGGACTCTGCATGCTAGTCAGGTATCCTGTAACAACATCGATTCTGGAGGGAAACCAGGGGCACATATGCAGCCTGAAACATGTGGAGTTAGCCACCTTTCTTCCCTGGTTGTTAAGCAACAAATTTCAGGAAAGTTAACACTTTGTGTGATGTTAACTGCCAGGAGCTCAACAAAGGGATAGCATCGTAGTCACACTGTTGCTGTTTCAGTAGAAACCAATGAAAGAAAAATGATAGATGCTGTAGTCAGACCATCTGGCAATACTGTCTTATCTGCCACAACTTAGAAAATGCCACTGTGGGCAATGCTATGAACCAAAGTGCATTCTATTTGCCTTTGAAAGCAAAACACATCCTAGTTAGCTGAATGGGAGTCATTTGGAGTAGCATATTAATAAAAGCATGATAGAAATGCTTAGGGTATACAAAGATGCATTACCATAAAAGACCTATTGACTAAATGTTTGCTTCAAAGTCCTGAATAGGATTTCTATCTGTATGGGAGAAAAACCCTCTTGAAAGTTTTGAAGTATTAAAAGCAAATGTAAACATTGTCAGTTTAAGGTCATTAATTATAAATTATGTCTTTGAGAAGAGGTTTAAGGAACAACTATAAACAGAAATCTGTCTCTCAAAAAAAGTAAATCAATGAAAAGCAGGAGAGCTGTTTCGTGGCTGCACCAAGGCTTACGATACACACAGATCACACTGTTCAAAGGCACTTACTCGACTTTAGCATTTATTTGTTTTCACGTGTGAATGTCCAAAAAAGAATTTGAATTTGACTTCCAATAATTAGCTCATTAAATTTAGAATACTCCTGTGCTTGAACCAAAGGATTTATTGGCTTTTTCCTTAAAAAAAAACTCTGAAATATAATTTTTAAAGTTTCTTTAGTTTCATACTTAGTATGATGGCACATTGATTATATGATAATATTGTACTAATTCTTAATTCCTTATTTTACTTGGCTTTTATTAGACCAAAATGCCAAATACAGAAGTCAAGGCTGAAGCCCCCCCCCTTTAGGAGAAAAATTAGCCCATTCATTTCATACAGTCCTGTTATAATTCTGTTGACAAGGTTAGTCATTTGTTTACCTTAAGCAAAATGTTCTGCTTTAATTAAAATATTCATGAATAAATAATATTTCTCACATCTCGAATTTCATAGTTGGTGTTGGGCTCAGCAAACCACAGTCAGCATTTGAAACCATAAATTGACCCCTGCTGCCAAATGGCAGATATTTGGTCTTTAGACATAATTTATATTTAACTACTCTGACTAATTCTGAAGCCACTTTTCAATACTGATCTGTGTGTCTGTTTTTGAGTTCAGCATTACAAAATATTAGCCAAGCCTTTTGCCCTGCTGTAAAATCCAAAATGTGGGAAATTTAAAATAGCTGTATCGATGAAAATACATTTCCATTTACACAGTGAAGGATGAAAAATATTTTGTTCTTTCAGGCTGATTTCAAAAGACTGCCAAAAATATACTCTAAAGCCTTGAAAGAATCAACTTAATGGTAGCAGACGGCCATGTGTGTTCACTTTGCTAATCTTTCATTTTCAACTCTAATGACTGCTCACTGTTTAACTTAGCGATGTGACCTTTAGCATACAAGCAAGTCATTTTTCAGTACTTTTGCTCAATTTAGGGTGATTTTGCTTTTATTTTCAAGATGATTCCCTCTCAGAAATGGAAAGCTTCTGTAAACTGAAATTCATTTCAGAACATTTTTACCTTTTCAAAATGAGGTGTCCACAGACCCGTGACATCCAGTGTTTTTCTTGGAAAGGACATGACCAGAGTGGACTGCAGGGCAGGGCACGCATGCAATCCACAGCCACTTGGGCTTCCCATTCCTCTCCCAAACGTGTCCTTAATCACCATCACTGTTTCCTGAGTCTTTGAAAGTAGAACTTAAAGGCTCCAAATCTTAACTCAGTGATGAACCTGCACTCTCCATTCTGTTTCCTTTGATTTGCTTATTGAACATGATTTGTCATCTCTAAATTCTGTCTTTGTTTTTGTATTTAGCATGGAACATATATATCAGGATGTGAATGTGCTGTGGAGTTATCTGCCCATTATATAAATATGAATGCCTTATTTACTCACATGTGGTTTCCCTGGGAACCTTCGTCAGTAGTATCTTTGTAAGCCAACAACTACCTCTACACTCATATCTACCCAGATAAATCCTTTCATATGTTTTATGTAAAAGTGTAAAGTTTTACTGTTGTTAACTTTTTTTTTCTTTTCTAGTCTATTGCCATACTTCTTAAACATCTGTTTCAGTAAGAAAACATAATCTTTGGGGAGATATATATTATTATATTATATAACTATAAGTGTGTATGTGTGTGCAATTATCATTCTATATTGTACTTCTCTGAAAACAAAAGCAGATGCACTTTCTAATTTAAGACTCTTTGCTGTTGTTGCAGGTCTATAAAAAGAAAACCGAGGCTGCGAAGAAGGAGTACCTGAAGCAACTCGCAGCATACAGAGCCAGCCTTGTATCCAAGGTAACGTGCAGTTGTGTGATATTGTGAAGGATTGTGGCCATCTCGGCACAGACTTTGATAGTCACTTAAAGGCATAAAAGATCACTTTAACGATTCTGCACAATCTTCTTTGTTGGAAAAAAAAGTAAATTGCAAACAAACTATATGATATGGAAATATTCGTTCGCTCCAAAAGACCAGAGCAGCATCCCCTGGGCCATTTCTAAAATATTGTCCACCTGTGGATGATTGGTTTTGTGGATTAGTCACAGTACATTCTTCAACCTGAGCCAACTTTCTGCTTCTCCATATCCCCTTCTTAAATTGCCTCCAGGCCCCCATGCCATTGGCCTTTACTGAGGACATGCCAGCTGTAAGTTCTAGACTCATTACAGCAGCATTAGGAGGTAAGCAGGACCCAAAAATGTTTATAAATCACATCATTTTGTTTGAAAATAAAAACACCGCTTAAAAATATTTAGTGATTTAGAATATCTTAAACACTAGTTCTTCCTGTTATAAATACTCAAGAGTTGACTGATTGGTTTCATGTTATTAAAGACACAATTTCCGTCATGGAATTCTTCAGAAGGTAACCTCAGAGAAATGGACTGAGTCTATAAGCATTAGACACTGTTATCTCAAGTCGCAAATTGGCTGTTAGTGTGTTCACTGTGGTCTGGTGCTCTAGACTTCATCCCATTTCCCCTTAGAAAAGACTTTTTTTCTCATTCACAAATATCCAGACTCATTGTAACTCTAAAATAACTATATAAATTATGTTTTATTGAGGAAAATACATACTGAATATACTGATGCAGAGAAGAAAAGAGAGCCCAAAATACAAATGCATAAGAAATTTCAGTAAACTATTTGTCTAATCCAGTCTTATGTTCTACTTCTAAGGTATGGCACTGTGAGAAAACTTTAGTTAGATATAATTTACCTTAAAATTTCGAGATTTTTTGTATGATCTCACACTTTCTAATTTATCTAACTCCTTCTGAAGCTATTTATATTTTCTGCTGATACCAACTCACATTTCTGCATATATTACATAGAATGTATATAAAATTATAACCTAAAAAGTGTAAAATATTAGATCAATATAGCCATTGGATTAAATAGTCATGGGGGTATTGTTAACAGATAATTATGCCAAAAACATGGCAGGGCTTTTAAAAAGTTAATTCTCCTTATTTCATCCAAGATCAGATTCTTTTTGAAGATTTTAAATAGAGTTTTAGTCAGAGCACTTTACATGGGAGCAAATCAATACATGAAGTCTCAATCCCAATACAAAGCACACTGGTTAATGATATGCAGATTGCCAGAATGCTGTGATACTGACTAAGCCTTTACTTTCAAAACAAGTGTCCTCAGATTTGCTCTTAGCTGCAACTTTTCTTACTATTCAGTTTCAGAGTTGCAACCCGCAGTGTACGGCAATTTGTATAAATGCTGCGAATTGCCATTTCTACATTTAAAAAACCAAGCACTTTTTTTACAGCTTACTCTGACATTTTTCTTCTCTTTGGCAGTAGAAATTTTGCTGGAGCTGTTGAATATCTATTTATGTACAACCATCTATTGTGTGTATACAAATTGAAGGAAAGTTACAAACATCCTCTCCAGGTTAAAAAAAATGACCCTCCAATGTTGTATGTGAGTGGATATTTGCATTGTAACTGTCTAGATATCATCAGAAAATTTTCCAACCTATCCTCCCATAAGATATAATCACATATATAAAAATCTAATTCTTTTCCATTTTAATTATGACAAGGCAAATAATAACCAGTCATATTTAAACATATTTTTTCTACATTATAATTCTTTACTATGTTATAAATTATTTCCCTATTTTAAAAGATTTAAAGGGGCAAACAGAAAATGCTACATGATATATTCCATAATTGCAACTCCCAGGAACCACCATGTGCCAACCAAGCTCTATTTTTTCCCCACCCCCCATTTGTATATTCATTTGACCAATCTTCCTGGGCTTGTGCTCTGTGCCAAGCACTATGCCAGGCTCAGAGAATGCTGTGGAGAACAGGCAAATCCTTTCCCTAGACTAGAAGAACTTTCTCTTTCATCAAGGGAAATCGTTAGTGAAAACATAAACTAATAAATGATTGAGATTTGAGAATCCAAATATTCTGGAGGAGATAAAGCAAGGGATCTGCTTAGGTGATCTGCAAAGACCTCTTTAAAGAGGTGACATTGGATCTGGGGGTTGAAGGAAGACAGGGAGCCCGAGGAAAGAGCTGGCCAGGCAGTGCTACAACAAGTGCAGAGACTCAGGGTGGCAAAATGTTTCCTTGAATTGAAAAGGTCTGTGTGGCCAGAGCTGAGTGAATGGAGAGAGTGTGGTTTGAGCTGAAGTTGGAAAGATGGGCAGGAGCCCAATCCTGAGGGACTTGCAGGACATTTGAAAGGAGCTGGGTTCATTCTCAGTACGAAGGGAAGCCACAGAATGGGTTCTGGTAGGGGACAGATAGCCTGATGGGACTTATGTTTTTAAAGGATCATTTTACGTGCGTAAGTTCCCTTAATCCTCAGGCCTTTCCCCTTGAAGTAGGCTTGATTATCAACATTTCACTGAAGAGGAAAGACACCTGCAGGTAACCAGTGGCCAAGGCTGACATTGATCTGCACTGCCCTCAGTCTTCTGCTGGGCCATGCTGCTCATGAGTCCTCTCAATGTGCTCTCCTGTACCCCTAAAATACCCAGTGCCTCAGAGTCATGGCACAGCATTGACATTCTCTCTGATAAGGTCATTTTTGTTCATGAAAAGCTGTGTTAGCCAGAGCACCTTGTCCATTTTCCTAAATTCTTCCCAGCCACTTTGACTTACTCATCCAGAGCTATATATTTTAGTACCTATTTTCTAGGCAAGGCATTCATTTCCCCAAATATGACTTTGCATTCCTAGGCCAATAGATCTTTCACTAATTTGTGGCCATGTCATAGTCCCAGTCTGCTCCTTCTTCCCTCTTCACCCCTAGGCCATACTCTGCATCCAGAGCAGGGCTGCAGGACACTTGTTCTATGTCAGACACAGGGCTGGGTGCTGAGAGACAAAGATGTATATAGCAGATCCAAGTGGACTGTTTCATGATACTTGAAAGACCTGAAGTGATCCTTTAAAATTAGCTGCTTCTTACAGAACATAATAAAAAATAAGAGCAGTCAATGACCTTTGACTCTACCTGTGAAACTGAGTCACAGGATTGACAATGCTTTGGTGATTACTTCTTTCATTTAAAAGTACTATATACCAGCCAGGCATGATGGCACATGCCTGTAATCTCAGCACTTTGGGAGGCTGAGGCAGGCAGATCACTTGAGGTCAGGAGTTCAAGACCAGCCCGGCCAATATGGTGAAACCCTGTCTCCACTAAAAATACAAAAATTAGCTGAGCATGGTAGTGAGTGCCTGTAATCCCAGCTGCTCAGAAGGCTGGGGAAGGAGAATCACTTGAACCCGTGAGGTAGAGGTTGCAGTGAGCCAAGACTGTACCACCTGCCCTCCATCCTGGGCGACAGAGTAACACTCCATCTCAAAAATATAATAAAAAATAGAAAAGTGCTATATACCATCTAATCCAGCAGATTAATTAACATGACTCCAGGCTTGAATAACATTGAAGTCTGCCAAAAATAAAATGCTTAATCCTAGGAAACAAACATTCTAGCTTTTGTAACTTCCAAATGGAAATCCTGGCCCATTCTTACCAGGATATTGAATTGTTTCCAATAGTAACAAAAATATACATGGCATCCATCTACAGAGTAGCTTCTATGTGCCTTACACTGTGGTAGGCCTTTTACATGTGTTCCTATTTCCCATCACAGCAAACCTGCACAGTAGGAATTAGCCCCATTTTCTAGACAGTCTCTAGGCAGAGAGGGTAAATGGCTTGCCCACAGTGGCTGTGGCAGAGTAGGACTCAAACTGCCCACTGTCTTGTTCCAGAGCTTTAGGCTTTTCTCTACCCTCAGTAATTCTCAAATGTTTTTAATCTTTCAAACTGGCACCTCATTTTATTGAGGTAACAACCTCCCATAAAATTCCATGCCAGCTCTTACATAGGAAACAGCTAAGAGTAAAGCTGCCCTCACTTAATTGAGGGTGGAGTCCAGCCGACTGCCCACTCTGCTACCCCCACTACCAACAGAGGCTGAGACCTTCAGAGGAATCTGGGCCTGCAGAATGTTTGGAAAGCACTGCTTTGTGCCGTGCTATTCCAGCCAAGTGGGTACCTCAGCTGGTTGTGTGGAGCCAGTGACAAAACTGCCCAGCTCTGGTCACTCCTGCTGTACGAGCATATCGGAATTTCAGGACACATCTATAGGACATAGGATGCTGCAAACACAGTGCTGGTCAGACTCCAGAATACCTTGTTCAATTTTAGGCTCTGTCATTTAAAGGGGGAAGTTGGAAAAGGTCATAAAATTGGCTGGAAGGCCGAAAGTTAGAAGGTAGTAGCAGAAAAAGAGAGGATTCAAGATTATGAAACCCAGAAAACAAAGACTCAAGGGTGTTTAAGTCCACATTGGCATTAGACATAGGGTAGTGATTGTTCATGCTTAATTTTCTCTGACTACAGAATAAGAAAATATGTTCCATTTCAAATTAGATTAATTTAATCTGAAGGGGACATTGCTAAACTCTTGAATTGTTAAAATAAACAACTTCTTTCCATAGAGAAACTTAAAAGCAGAAGCAAATGTTATAAATAAGAATTGGAGGCCTCTAAGGCAACTTCAACCTCTACGCTTCCATATGGAATCACGGGAAGCCTGTTCTAGGACATCTAAAAGTGCCACCTCTATCGTACTGGGAGAGTCCTCAGACTGAGGAGTCTGTAGTCATTGGGGCGGGTGGATCTGGATTCGAATCCCATGTTTCCCACTTCCTAACTGCATATCTTCCTGCAGTTCCTTGGATGTTCTAAGTCTCCATTTACTCAAATGTTAAACAGAGAAGATAATAGGACCTACATCTTAGGGTTTCCATGAAGATAAAATAAGAAAATCTATATAAATTACATGGTTCACTTGAGGACATTATGCTAAATTAAATAAGTCAGTCACAGAAAGACATGTACTGCATGATTCCACTTATAGGAGGTATCTAAAATAGTCAGTTTCATAGAACCAAAGAGTGGCACGGTGGTTGCCAGGGGCGGGGGAGGGGGAAATAGGGAGTCAATCCATCAACAGGCAGAAAGCATTCCTCAAACCAGATGAATTAGCTCTGGAGATCTGCTGTACAACATTGGACCTAGAGTCAACAATACTGGATTGTACACTTGAAAATTTGTGAAGATGGTAGATCTCATGTTAAGTGTTCTTATCACAATACAATTAAAATTTTTTAAATTCAAAAATTTAAAAAATAAACAGTATGACTCAGCATTCTGAACATAGGAAGCACTTAATAAATATAAGCTATGAGTATTATTATTAATTTTATTTTTAGTATTAGTAGGTATACAAAGGAGGGGGGAAAGATTTGCATATCATTGAAAATTTAGCTGGATGATATTTTCAATTTGTCTTTATATCAAAGGCTACTTTGATATAAGGAAATTTTAAAAGTGACATTAAAAAAGGAAAATTTTCCGTCATAGATACATTTCTTTATAAAGATAAGAAATGATCTAGATATAAACAAAAATGCATTCATCTATAGTTTTCTTAATTGAAATGATCTTTATGAACCCTGCAAAGAGGTCCAAGGATATATGCTATTATGAAGGCTTGGCCTTCCCATCTTAAGCAATTTTACACACTATTGACGGTCATATGGGGTTGGACTGTTAAATAAAGCCTAAGGAAATATAGTTTTTCCATAGACTCAGGAATTCCTAGACATGGATCTAAATTATTATGCTGAAAACAATGTATAACTATAGAGCAATGGAACTAGTTTCATTTTACCACACAGACCAGAATTTATATTCCCAAAATGAGTGTTGCATTCAAAGTAGTCACCTTGGGAGGCTGCAAACTCATTTTATTATTGCCCGCAGAGTTCAAAAAATTTTTGAAACTCCTCTTTTAGAACTGTAGTCAGGAAAAGTTTATGAGCCACATTAGAAAATCAATCTTGTTACATTGTTTTCACACCTCATTCTTTTCCCTAAACATCACCCAGATATAACCCGCAGACTTGGCTTCAAGTGACTATTAGCTGTTTCCAAAAATCAAATTCACCATCAAAAGACAAAGAGCTGTCTGAGGATATGTAAAACAGTGTCCCACAGGCTCTGAAGAGAATTCCAGTAGGGAAGCTCCCAAATATCCCAAAGAAAGGCAGCATTATTGAAATAAGTGTATAACTTCTCAGGATTGCCAACCTGGAAGGATATGGCATTTGGATAACTATGTTCTGGTTTATTAAATAAAGGCAATCAGATTCATGATTTTAAGGTCTTAACATCAAATATAAGATTTTGTTTCTACCTTAAGGAATAGTTCATGAAGTACTAAAATTTATAAAGGACAAATGGAAACCTTTTTTTTTTTAAAACGTACAGAACAGGACAATATTGAATTAAGTCAAGAAAGTTCTCTGTTTCCATAGTCAATAGTAAAGAAGCACAATGCTTAGTTCAGGAAAGGAAAGTGGATTTGAAAAAAATAGTTTCTTTTTATAGAATGAGGCAAACTTACATACCATGCCATGGTGAGCTATGGAGACAAATACTGAGTCTGAATTTGCAAATGGGATGGATCATTGTATGACTGTTAACATAAAATTTGCAGCTCTGTAAACCCAGATCGTGATTTAAAGATAATAAAATCTCATGCTTCAGGGTATAAGTTAATCACCTGCACGGAGCAGAAAGAATTTTCCTTCCAGAAGGAGCAATGCACAATTGAGTAGGTGCATAAATTTTGTTTAATTTTCAATGCATCAAGTATCGGTCAGTGCTGAAAACAAGCATCAAATTAGATGGACTATTAATTTGATTTGGTTCAGCAACTCTTATATTGTTCCTTCCACTGAGTTTTATGTATTGTGTTTATACTTTGCTATTTTAAATAACAATAGCTTTATCAATCTTTCATTTTTATAGCACATATCATCCCAGAATGGGGAAATTTATACACTATGCAGTATTATCTTCATTATTGAAGCTACCTTGGGTAATCAACAATTTGGTTAGTAAGAGGTATCTTCAGGCTTATAGAGTTGTGTCCTTTATACATTTTGCAATATGTCAAAGGAACCCCCTACAGATAATACTCAAAATGTCTCTATGGCCACTACCCCCACTTTATGGCTTGTAGAAATTATCTTCCAGAATCTGTGGTCTAAATGCAAATAGGAAAGAGAACATACTCAGAAACTAACAGCAAGAACACATTCCTTCTGTGAAAGTGTAGGATTCAAAGGTTGATTTTCAGGTGTCTACAAGCTGGGAAACACATTTGTCAGGTGACCAACACGACACTCATTGCTAAATAAAAGTGGTTAATGTGTTTAACAGTGGAAACAAATGCGAATTACTTAGTATGTATGAGAAAATAGTTCTAATTTCTGAATGATAGGTATAGAAGTCTTCATATGCAATATAATTGATTAGCAAAATTGTAGCCTTGCTTTCACAGTTAAATTGGGAAAAAATGGCAGTAAGAGTACATTATGATTTCTATGTATTTTCATTTAATCACATTATGAATTTATGGCAGTTTGCCACTGAAAATGAACTTATTCTACCTATCTTCCAGAACAATAAAATAGCTCTGTAATTAATAGATGGTCTATTGTACTAGACTGCTTAATAATTAATGAAAAGCGAAGCCAGAAGCAGGTTTTTCCTCATCTAAATGAGTGGACCATTACATAAAGATACAAATTCCCAAAGTACGAGTGAGACTGAACTAGCTGCCCTGCTACCGCCATTCCCCCAAGACCAGTGAGGCATAAAGGGCAGTGTATCTAACCAAAGGACAGAGCGGAAAGCTGTAATTTCTCATCACTTCAGGAAGGGTTTGGCCCCTGCAGAGAGCAGAGAAGAGCATGAGGAAGGTCAGTCTAATACTCTGTGGCTTTTCCAAGCCTTCAGATCCTTCCTCACTCCATGGGAAGAGGAATGGTGTGTCCGGTCAAGAGGGCAAGTCAGCAAGGGCAATGCTGACTGCCTGGAGGATTGCTCAAGGATAGTCATTCACTCCTTAGAAAACATAATTGTGTTTTTATGTACTTTGCACTATGGTAGATGCGTGGGCTACAGAAATTCAAGTCCCTACTGTCAAAAAAAGATGCCTTTTTGGAGGAATCAGGACATCTTTGGGAAAAGAGACTACAGGAAAAGAACTCATATTGGAGCACCTGCCACGTTCAGGCACAAGGCTGGATACATTATTTCTGTTGTCACTGTCAATGATTAGAAAATAAAGGGAAAATATATATAACTTCCCCAAATTCTCCCTCCCCCTATGTTAAAAATTATGTTTCAAGTGTTGTCTGAATCATTATCTTTGGAACTCTATTTACTTTGAGTTTTCCAATAGTTATTCTAGTGATTAAAAGTTACTACTCTTTCAAAGTAGGTTGAGGGGGACTGGTCTTTGCATGCTTTGATATGGAGGACATAAATGACAAATAAGTGGCTAGATAGAGAAAATGTTTTGTGTTTAATTATCCATGAGAAAAGAGAGCTTTACAAGGTTGGTAATAAAGTATCTCAAATTAGGTTGCTCTCTGTTCACTTCTATAAATCTGTACATCTATTCCATCTCTACATCTGCTTATCTATCGTCTCTCTATATGATGGACCACATACTGTTATTTAAATAGTAGAATTCAGGAGAATTAGATTCATTGTTTACTTTGAATTTGATATTTTTATTTCTTTAGCCAAAAGTTACCTCATTATCTAGTAATAAGTTATATATAGAAATTAAAAATGAAAACATTTTTACAGTTACACATATTTTCTACTTTTGATCATACAAGAATGTGAGTGACTTGTATTATTTTTAAATTAAAAACAACAACTATAAAGCAAAAAATAAAGATGCACCAATATGTATCCATCTTTATAAATATGATTTCTTTCTGGTATGAAGTCAACACAGGCTGTGACTAAATATGAAACTAGCCCTTCTGCAATAGGCTAAAAAGAGGGAATTCAAACATACCGAACACTTTTCCAGATTACTTAAACACACAGACTTAACACATAATCTTTCTGGCATATACGGAATAATTTTTGAGGCATATCAATTGCAGTACATGTTATTCTGATGTGGAAGTAGTCACTGTTTACATAGCCTCGATTAACCCATTTGACCTTTTCCTTGAATTGTTAACTATTTTGCACATCAACAATAAGAATTTTTAAATGGAATCCAAAAATATCTACTTAAAACTTGTTCTTTTTAATGAAAAGCACCTTTTAGGAGCTACATTTAATAAAGCTTCTTTGATCTAAAACCTCCCCTTAAAATTTTTTCATGAACGGTTTTTGACGTTTTTAATGTTAATACTGAAGACAGGGAGTCTAAATGTTTGCTCCTATTTCAGAAAGCTGCATCAACAGTGTGATACAGGGAAAAATGTCAGAATGAGAGGACTCTCCAAAGGGGCTGGAATTATTTCAGTACACCTTACTTTATACTGTGCGTGGAGTATTCAGAGTTTCACAGGACCCCAGGTTTCCATGGTTTGGCATACTTTTACAGGTGTCAGATGTGTCCTTTCTATAATGACAGAACGTGGGGCTAATCATCCACCCACCCCAGCCTGTCCCCCCGGGAGTCAGCAGACATACGCAGCATCATTCTTACTGTGGTTTTCATGAAACTTGACTGCATTATTGAAGACAAATGAGTTGTGTTGCTAACCATATTGTTAGCTGCCTGGTGATAATGAAGCTACCCGGCTTGACTTTCACGCCGTCGTGCGTGATGAACCCGTTTCTCTAAGGGCCTGTCAGTGGGTTGCCCGGTGGTGCACTGAGCAGAGGGACCCCGAGAGCCCTCATGGCACAGTTCTCCCTGCAGTGCGGAGAGTAGCAAGAAACTCACTTTGACTTGAAAGCTGAATAAGCATGACATTGAGATTGTAGAGTAAAAGCACATATGCGTCCTCAAGACCTTGCTTTGACAGAGTGATTTTTTTTTTTCTCCAATCCATTTTATCATTTTTTTCCTTCCAGTTGGTTCTACCTTCTACCTTTGGTTGTTTTATCAGTCTCTTCCTCTCAGGAAATGTAGGAGGTAGGTTCAGGCCCATGAGGAATTGCCGCAGGGTTAATTCTTGATTCTTTTCAGCCTTTACTGAAATGTTTAGTTTTAAAATCAATTAAAATATTATTAGGAAATGATCATATGAAGGTGTGGAAAAAATTAGGGCAAAATTATATTAATTTATGATGGAGTCTAAAATTTCTGAGAGAGATTATTTTTATCTACTTCATTATGGAGGACAATTCATCACCAACTTCATTTTAAAACTCAGGATAAGTTCTGCAGTTACTTTGAAGAGTATATTAATGTGGTTTTATATGACTTCAGAAAGGTATTTTAGAACTCTGTTCTCCCATATCCATTTCCATCAACCAGCTTTGTTTTCTTCGTGCAAATATCTAGGCCAAGTCTCTTTGAGAATATAAAAAAGGAAAAATTAAAAACTAAACCTATAATCTATAGAAGAACTCCAGAACTGATTTGCTTTGAAAGTAATCTTTCACGTGCGTTTCCCATTTGGGCATTCGCGGCATCTGCCTTCTCCCGTCCCCCCCGCTCCACAAACCCATCTTGTCACCCTCGTTTGGATGATGAGAAAAGTCACCGAGTTAAAAACATTTAGGCAAAGGAACAAAATGTCATTGCAGATTGTTTTCAATTTCATAAAAGGGATAGAAGCTGTCTTGTATAAATCACATTACAAATAATGGTGAAGAAATTCTTAGATAAGAGAGTCCAGGATAGTCATGGGTATGGATTCCAGGGAAGGTGCTTTAATAAACTCACAAAGCGTCATACCTAGAATCAACACTCATGTATCAGTCTCCCAACTCTGCTCCTTTGTTTCCTCAACAGAGCTACAGTGAACCTGTTGATGTGAAGACATCTCAACCTCCTCAGCTGATCAATTCGAAGCCGTCGGTGTTCCATGGGCCCAGCCAGGCCCACTCGGCCCTGTACCTAAGTTCCCACTATCACCAACAACCGGGAATGAATCCTCACCTAACCGCCATGCATCCTAGTCTCCCCAGGAACATAGCCCCGAAGCCGAATAACCAAATGCCAGTGACTGTCTCTATAGCAAACATGGCTGTGTCCCCTCCTCCTCCCCTCCAGATCAGCCCGCCTCTTCACCAGCATCTCAACATGCAACAGCACCAGCCGCTCACCATGCAGCAGCCCCTTGGGAACCAGCTCCCCATGCAGGTCCAGTCTGCCTTACACTCACCCACCATGCAGCAAGTAAGTGCAATGGCTCTGGACTTAGAGTGTGCACCCCTGTTCTGAAGTGTGGTGGCGGAGGTGGGGGGAGCTGTTTATCCAGCACAGGATTGAGGATATGTGTTTTCTATCCTTCTATTTAAGTCAAGAGAGCACTAAAGATACTCAACAAATATCTGCTTTCTGTAAAATGTAATTTACAAGTGGTGAGTTCGTGTGGCATTATGCCATCACAATTGACAGTCACTTCTTTTCATAATCACTGGTTTCTTTCCCATGATATCCATTTTGCTTCATGTTTCTAATCATTCTTCTTGTTTCTGTTTCTTGAGTAAAGTACATTTGTTATTTTAAGATACCAAGTGCTGCCGAATCTCTTTGGAATAGAGAATTCTACAACTTTTTAAAAAATATTGTTTGGAGATGAGAAAGTCTTGACTGGTATGCCTCTTGAGTCCAATAAATGCTGAAAAATGAAATCAGGTCCAACACCAAATCTGGTGGAACCCTGAAAGTCCTAAGAACTGAACATTTTAACCAGAGTTTTATTTAAAAATGAATATCTGGCTTCTGCATAAATTGAAAAACACAGGCTGTTTGGAGGCCTCTCTACCCACTCCCTGATTATTGAAACCATTTGTGTGCAATTTTAGCTTAACTTTTCTTTGAAATCAAATATTGCTTTTGGATTTTGGTGTTATTTTAAAATTTGAAAATTAGGCTCAAACAATATAAACGAAACTGAACAGAAGGCATCCTGAAATCCTAAAACTATTTTTTAAATTTTATTTAAAAAAATAAAAGCAGCTTTGCGCAGTGGCAGTATCGTAGCCAATGAAGTTTATCTGAGATGTGATTATTGCCAGTTGAAAGCTTCTCCCACTACCCTGCCATGACAACTTGCAGTGTAATTGACACTGGCAATCTTTTATAGTCTCTGTGGAGACAATATAATTTAAAAAAAAAAAATAAAAGTAAAAACTACAAATCACATTAAATGCAGGTATCCCTTATATACTCCAATTACTCTATTGCTCTCCAAGCTATAAGGATATAAGGCAAACACAGCTTTCCTGTAGAATTGATGTCTACCTCTCTGTGGAATTTGAATCTTTAGTTGGATTGGGATCGAGATGAAGCGGAAGGAGAGGCAGAAAAAGAAATCAAATATACATAGTCCCCAATTCATTATTATTATTACTATTATCATTATTGACAGGATTTTTGAGAGCTCACAGTAACAAGCCCAATGCTTTTAATACACCACCTCTTCTTTAATTCTCAGAAAACTTACAGTGTGGGTACAAGCATTATCTTCATTTAGAGGAAGACACTGAGGCTTGGCAGAGTTAAGTCACGTGCTCGTAAGGTTAGAGATGGAATTCAAACCCAGGTCTGTTCAAAACTCGGAGGCTGGATTCTAAAATGCTAGGCTTCCTGCGTCTCACTCACAATCGTTCTTGTAGACTCTTAACTCTTTCATATGAGAAAACCTGTATGTCCTAAGAATTCAAAGGATCTTTAAATTCTGGTTACTTCTCAAATCAAAGTCGTTACGGAGAACAAAGGGATTCATCTTCTTACTGAAGTCTTTCTTGGTGCCTAAGCCAAGATACTGTTAAAGCTATGACGATTTTCTTATCTGCATCCAACACAGTTGTTGATTCACTGGGGAACAAGAGTACGTAGAAAGCCACTTCCCACCACCCTGCCTTGTCTTAAGAGGGAATGACCAAGTTATATTCTGAGGGTCAAATTCCCACTCTTCCCATCAGACATCAACTTCAATTAAAGGGACATACTTGGGTATCCATGCATCTTAATGAACCAGTAATGTTTGTATGAAGATTAGTTGTTTGGAGGATGCCACCCTTGGTTGGGTAATTGACCCCTGTTTGAGGGTGCTGCCTAGCTAAGGACCCATGTTTTGCTTACAGTGCTATAGTTGGGGGCTGTTTCTTCCCGGAGGAAAAAACCAAAAGTTCAGTTTCCTCACCATGCTGCGGGCTGGAGCTGTGTGCAGAAATCTTTTTTCTGATTTATCAATCAGAGATGATTACTTTTTCTATTTATGCTAACATAAACACCTTGGATGATGTGGCTGTGATCCTGAATAGTTTTCAAATATTTCAGATTTACATAAGACCACATGTAAAAATCCAAGAGATTTGTCTTTCCATATAGAATCTTAACTGTATAAGAAAAAATAGAACAGATTACATTGGACAGGTTATTCATCATCTTTTAAGTCAGTTCTTTTAGTGTATCCCAAAAAGTATGCTTGCTGAGATGGGAAGACCTGATTACAATTTACCCAAATGGCATAAGCACAAAATGGAGAGTAAATCGCTCCAAAGACTACATTGACTAAGAACTCTTTTAACAATGCCCTGATCATGGTAAGTAGTCAAAATAATTGTTTAGTAGTGAACAAATAAACAAAGAAATGAGCAGTAAAAGTGTTTCACTGTTAGAAGGATTCAAAGATCAGGTAGTAGAATTTCAATTTCAATTCCTTGGAAGTTTTTTAAAATGTAATTGATTCGAAAAATTTTAATTGAACCCCTAACATGTGGTAGGCACTATCTAGGCTCTGGAAATTGAGTGATGAGTGAGAACAAGTCATGAGACCCCTGCCCCATGGAGTTGGCAGGGGAGGGATGGCAGTGGTGATATGATAAACAAATAACGAAGGTCCCCTGAAAAAAATAAAACTGGAAGACAAGACTTCTAGACTTTCATGGTGCATGGAGGAAGGACAGAGCCTTTAGCTAGGATGGACAAGGAAAGCCCTTCTCAAGGGCTGGCACAGTGACCTGAAGGATGAGAAGAGGAAGCACGCTTTAAATACTGGAAAGTAGGAAGGGTGTAGAGGATGTTCCCACAGACAGCAGCAGCCAGGAAAGGGGACTCTAGCTGGGAGAGCCAACCTGGGGAGGAGCATGGCCTGTCCAGGAGATGGGAAGGAGGCCAGTGGGAAGCAGGGGAATAAAGAGAGAGGTAGGGGCAAGGTCAGAGTCAAGGGCAGGGAATTGGAGTGGGATCCTGCAGGTGAAGGGGACTGGTATTCCCAGAGAACTGATAATCCTAAAATCAGGATCAAAAAGGGAGTCCACCACCCCTCCACGTTATCACTTCATTTATTGCCACGGCCACAGTCTGTTGGGGCCCACATCCGAGTCATCAGTTAGTCTTCAGCCCGTAGATGCAGACCTGAGTTGTGGATAAAATCTGACCTGACTCATCATTCAAAACACCTTTATGCTGAAGATGTTTGCTTCCTCATGTGGGAGCCATGTGGACATACCCAAACACCAGACAGAGAGAGAGAAAGAGAGACAGAGAGAGAAGAAAGTTAACAGCAACTGTATTTTTAAAATAGTGTCTCATATTCCAATGTTACTTTAGCTATTTTATTATCCTTTTGAAAATGAATGTATCCTACAAAAATGATTGTGTAGTCCACCAGGAATAATAGTTTCATTTTTTTCTAGAATAATGTTTTATACACTGAAACCGTGGACCTGCTTTTTTTGTCGTTTTCTTCCTTTTCTTCTGCTCACGAGATTGTCGAATGAGGTCAAGAGAAAAAAATCATTAATATCTGTCAACTTCCTTTATAACCTTAAGAAAAAATCTTTGTATGATATCACACAGACAGATTTTCAATTTCCTTGTGTAATAAACAGCTGCTTTAGGATTTGGGTGTAATTTAAAGGTTTAAAAAAAATCACATTGAGATTGATGAATAAATCAGTTGTGAAGACAAAAACACTGATGCCTGTTGAAAATACCTCTCCAGACAGGCAGGAAATGAAATTAGTTCCCAGTAAAGTGTGGATATGAGGATCACTGTTTGGTTGTGCTGCAGGCTTTTTCGGACTTGCTCTGGTGGCACAACAAAACTGCGAGGGCTGCAGAAATCTAATTAAAGAGCAAATGTCCCTTCTGACATCAAATTAATCTTTATCATGTTTCCTATTTTTATTTCAATCTGGCACCAGAAAATGAAATTTAAAATTCCAGGCATGCTACAAAACAGTTGGTGATTTTTCTCCTGAGTATTAAAATGCAAAATATTCAGTCTTGTTTAATTAGACTACTAAGCAAACACTTTTTCAAAAAATGTGTATCATCATGTTGTTTCATATTTACACCAATAATCAATATTTACTGAGTGCTACATTTGACCTCAGCATCTCTTTTTATAGTGTTCAGAGGAATGTGTCATTTTCTAAATTGAAAGAAAGTAAAATAATGTGAAATAATATTACTTCAGGCTTTGCTTGTATTTTTCTAGGTCCTTGTTTTGATATTAGTGATCTTAAAATAGACGTTGAAGTTAGCTGAAGTTTAAATCTTTGAACTTGGTAGCTAACACATAATTTTGGTTTTGTAAACTGAAGTCACTCATTGAATCTTAAACTAATAATGTTTTCTTACAACCTGAGGAACTATTTTCACTGGATGGGGAAAAAAAATGGCGGTTTCTGTTGTCTTTGTGTGGGGAAGGGCAGCGAAAAGGGGTGGGTGTTCTCGTGTGGTTGCTGGGTTTATTTGTTTATTTGTGCTTGTGTTTTGCTTTTTCATATGTTTCCACACCGTCAACTAAGTCAATATATTCTCGACTACTTCTTTTTTGAGACTTTTTTCCTTTTAGGTTACATTTTGTCAACTGTGTAAAACTCCAATATGGAGACCGAGCACGGTGGCTCACTCCCGTAATCCCAGCACTTTGGGAGGCCACGGTGGGAGGATTGCCTTAACCCAGGAATTGGAAAAGAGCCTGGGAAATATGGCGAAACTATGTCTCTACAACACATACACGCACACCAAAAAAAATTTAGCAAGGAATAATGGCAGCACCTGTAGTCCCAGCTACTTGGGAGGTTGAGGTGGAAGGATCGCTTGAGCCCAGGAGGTCGAGACTGCAGTGAGCCGACATGGTGCCATTGCACTCCAGCCTGGGTGACGGAGCAAGAGCCTGTCTCAAAAACAAAACAAAACAAAAATCCAATATGGAGAACTTTACACTAAAAAGATAGCAGCTGACTACAATGGCTCATGCCCATAATCCCAGCACTTTGGGAGACCAAGGTAAGAGGATTGCTTGCGCCCTAGAGTTCAAGACTAGCCTGGGCAACATTGCAAGTCTCTATCTCTACAAAAAATAAATAAATAAATTTAAATTAGCCAGGCATAGTGGCACACACCTGTAGTTCTAGCTACCTGGAAGGCCAAGGCACAAGGGTCGCATTAGTCCAGGAGTTTAAGGCTGCAGTGAGCTGTGATCATGCCACTGCACTCCATTCTGGGTGACAGAGCAAGACCCGGTCTCTAACAACAACAAAAAGATAGGAAATCCTTGACATTTAATCACTTATATACCCTGCACCTTTCCAACAGTAGCATCAAACAGTCTGCAATAAACTTTACTTATGAAAAACATGATTTATTGAGCCACTATTATAGGCTAGGCCCTGAGAATACCCAGTAAGTATTTGAAACACTCTCTGATCTCAAGATGCTTACAGCAGCCTTGTGATGAGGCTGAATAAAGGAAGCCAAGACAAAGCTCCTCTCAAGAGTTTTCTCCTGCCCTTCGCCCAGCATCTAACTAGACACTAGGGAAATATTTTGGAAGATATTTACAGCTTGAGGAACAGGTCACATCTACATAGACAAACGTATTTTCCGTAAACAAGCTGTGAATTTCTTTTAGTCTGTGTGAGATCAAGTAACAAATCTGGTTGAATTCTCCATTTTTCAGTGATTTGTCTCCAATCATTCAGAGTTTTGTCTTTGTCCACAGCTTGTGTGGGAATCAGTGGTGATGTTGGCTTGAAGTCTTTATCATTTGAATAGGAAATAAACTTATTATCTAAAACTGAATAATGAGAAATGAGAATATTTGGTAATAGGTGCCTTCGAGTCTTTACACGAGGGACACTCAAACATGAATAAAAGTCTAAGGAGGTATCCCTAGTTAAAAATCAATCCTCCTGTCATCCTGCTGAGTTCTTTAAAAGTGAAAATTCAACAATATTATGCCTTCAAAAGCTTTCTCCAAGTAAATAGAGAATGGTTTGTTTTTCAATCTCTTGATTTCTTAGTGGTTAAAAATCATGGATGGAATCTGCTTAGGAGACAACCATGAGATTAATTAAGTTGCCTTTTTGGTCATTTCCAGAAAAGCTTGCTTATGTTGCTCTTGAATTCACCAGAGAAGCTAAAAATAAATCTTAGTGTAGAATGCTTTTTGTTTACCAGATATAGCTATATACTTCAGAGATTCTGTCCTTGAATTTTTAATAGCTTCGCTAGGATTAAAAGTCAACACTTCACCATGCCAGTGTATTAGAAGAATCTTCCTGAAGTCTGATTATTGTTTGCCAGTTAATAGACTTTTCAATTAAAAAATATTTGCTCTGTGGTACACTTTTCCCTCCCTGTGTTTTGCAATGGCAAGTTGCTTTGCATCTCTTTTCCCTATATTAGTCCAACAACTGTTAAAAAGCTTTGGTTGAAATTTTTTAGCTGAGAGAGAAATACAAATAAAAGAAGAAGCAGATGGTCCCTTTGTGATTGAATGAAGAAAAAGAGGTTTGAGAACAATATGTGAATAGGTGTAGTCTAATAAAACACTCAGCCACCTGCTGCCTGAATCCTTCAAAAAAGATTCTGTTGCATATTCTGGGGATTAACTATTAATGTATCCTTAGGTTTGATAGAAAACATAAACTTTGAGGGGTTTAGGCCCTCTTCTCCCTTTGTTTTGATTGAGTTGGCTCCTCTATATTTGAAATTGTTTCTCAATTCAATTTATCTGCTCAAGGGTATAATTAAAGGTTTTCTGACACATGGCTAAATGAAGGAAAGGTAAGAAGAATGGACTTGTGGGCATTTCTTTTCTACCTTTGTTTTAAATTTTCTGGGCTCTTCCGACAGGCTTGCCCTTGCAGAGACAGAAGCAAGAGGCCTAGTGTGTCTGCAAAGAATGAATAAATATTTAGGTGCTTTTCTTCTTAAAATGTATTTTGATCCTTATTTGCGGACTTGCTTTCCCTTTCAGGGATTTACTCTTCAACCCGACTATCAGACTATTATCAATCCTACATCTACAGCTGCACAAGTTGTCACCCAGGCAATGGAGTATGTGCGTTCGGGGTGCAGAAATCCTCCCCCACAGCCGGTGGACTGGAATAACGACTACTGCAGTAGTGGGTAAGCGGCCGGTCATCGCCACCTGGTGGTGGACAGCGCTCATAGCATGCATATCATCCCTAGTTGATCGTTTTCTTGCTTCCAAAAACATGATCCGGGATAGTTTCACGTTCATGAAGGCAGAAGACACCAGAAATTGTTAAGCAGTCTTCTAGCTCTTCCAAGAACAAATGCCTTTAGCTCACTTCTCACTTCAGATGTAGGTTAACTAATTGCAGTTTCCCAGTGAACAACTCAAGCTGGAGCAAATAATTCAAAGCCATCTATCCCCCCATTTTCACCTGTAGAACAGGTTGCCTTGTAACAAGGAACTGTTTTTTTTTTTTTTCTCTTCCTACAGGGGCATGCAGAGGGACAAAGCACTGTACCTTACTTGAGAATCTGAACACCTCTTCTTTCCACTGAGGAATTCAGGGAAGTGTTTTCACCATGGATTGCTTTGTACGGTCAAGGCAGTTCTCCATTTTATTAGAAAATACAAGTTGCTAAGCACTTAGGACCATTTGAGCTTGTGGGTCACCCACTCTGGAAGAAATAGTCATGCTTCTTTATTATTTTTTTAATCCTTTATGGACATTGTTTTTCCTCTTCCCTGAAGGAAATTTGGACCATTCAGATTTTATGTTGGTTTTTTGCTGTGAAGTGCTGCGCTCTAGTAACTGCCTTAGCAACTGTAGATGTCTCGGATAAAAGTCCTGGATTTTCCATTGGTTTTCATAATGGGTGTTTATATGAAACTACTAAAGACTTTTTAAATGGCTTGATGTAGCAGTCATAGCAAGTTTGTAAATAGCATCTATGTTACACTCTCCTAGAGTATAAAATGTGAATGTTTTTGTAGCTAAATTGTAATTGAAACTGGCTCATTCCAGTTTATTGATTTCACAATAGGGGTTAAATTGGCAAACATTCATATTTTTACTTCATTTTTAAGACAACTGACTAATAGTTCTATATTTTCAAAATATTTGAAAATAAAAAGTATTCCCAAGTGATTTTAATTTAAAAACAAATTGGCTTTGTCTCATTGATCAGACAAAAAGAAACTAGTATTAAGGGAAGTGCAAACACATTTATTTTGTACTGCAGAAAAATTGCTTTTTTGTATCACTTTTTGTGTAATGGTTAGTAAATGTCATTTAAGTCCTTTTATGTATAAAACTGCCAAATGCTTACCTGGTATTTTATTAGATGCAGAAACAGATTGGAAACAGCTAAATTATAACCTTTACATATGGCTCTGTCTTATTGTTTCTTCATACTGTGTCTGTATTTAATCTTTTTTTATGGAACCTGTTGCGCCTATTTATGAAATAATAAATATAGGTGTTTGTAAGTAAATTTGTTAGTATTTGAAAGAGGTTTCTTTGATGTTTTAACTTTTGCTGGCAAAAAAAAAAAAATTCACGCTTGGTGTGAATACTTTATTATTTAGTTTTTACAGTAACATGAATAAAGCCAAACCTGCTTCTCATTTAGCAGCAAATTAAAGTAACCAGTCCTTATTTCTGCATTTCTTTGGTTGATGCAAACAAAAAACTATTATATTTAAGAACTTTATTTCTTCATACAACATAACAGAATTGCCCTCCAAGTCACACAAGCTCCAAGACTAAACAGACAGACAGGTCCTCTATCTTAAAAAGGTTGCTTCTTGGTTCTCAGCTGGTTCTAGTCAATTCTGAACCACCCCTCCCTTTCCCCGCAAAAAAGTAAAAGTCAAACCAAACTTCCTCAAGCTGCATGCTTTTCACAAAATCCAGAAAGCGTTTAAGAATTGAACTAGGGGCTGGAAGAAGTGAAAGGGAAGCATCTAAAAATGAAAGGTGAGTAACCAGACAGCAAAAGAAAAGGGAAAGCCATCCAAATTTGAAAGCTGTTGATAGAAATTGAGATTCTTGCTGTCTTTTGTGCCTCTACAAGCTACTGCTCTTTCCAGAATTCCTGGGTCTTCCAAGAGAATTCTTAAGGTACCAGAGATTTGCTAGGGAACCAAAAGTGCTTGAGAATCTGCCTGAGGGCTTGCATAGCTTTCACATTAAAAAAAAAGAAAAAGCTAGCAGATTACTCCTTTTTAGGGGATCATATCAAGAAAGTTAGTCTGGTTGGAAACCAAGAGAATGGCTGATGTCTCTTTCTTGGAACATGTGAAATAAATTTAGCAATTTAACTAAATACAAATATATGCATTGTGTAATCAACTCAGAATTAAACAGACAAAAGGTATGCTTGCTTTGGAATGATTTTAGGCATTGTACAACCTTGAATCACTTGAGCATGTAATAACTAATAAATAATGCAGATCCATGTGATTATTAAAATGACTGTAGCTGAGAGCTCTAATTTTCCTGTCTTGAAACTGTATAAGAACTCATGTGATTAAGTTCACAGTTTATTGTTTGTCTGTTTAGTATTTTAGAAATATACCAGCACTACTAATTAACTAATGTCTTTTATTTATTATATTATGATAAAGTAAAAATGTCACTTGCATTAAGTCTAAACTGAGAAGGTAATTACTGGGAGGAGAATGAGCAGCTTTGACTTTGACAGGCGGTTTGTGCAGGAAAGCACAGTGCTGTGTTGTTTACAGCTTTTCTAGAGCAGCTGTGCAACCAGGGTAGAGAGTGTTGAAATTCAATACCAAATACAGTAAAAACAAATGTAAATAAAAGAAAACACATCATCAATAAAACTGTTATTATGCGTGACCGTATTCTATCTGGTGATCCATCAGTCTCTAAAAAGCAAGCCTAGTCAGATGAGAAATCCCAAATAAATTTTATGGTGGAAGTGATCGGGCAGAGTGGGGGTTAATGGCTGCCATGGCCACAAACGTTCTTTCCTGAAACTCTGAGAATGCCCTCTCACTAACCTGAGGCTCTAGTATAGTGAGCTGTTGCCTAGGAAATCCCCATCTTTCAGAAGGCCAGAATCCACCCTGGGCACAGTAGCCCAGGCCCTGGCTTGGAGCTTGGAGCTGAGAGGAACAGTGGGAGTGCACACCGAGTTCTCTGCTGAAGCACTCCAAAGATTTCCAGGACCACCAGTAAAGTCATTCTGAGAGATAACAGCAACACTGTGGAACGGCAGATTTCTTCACCAACACACCAAAACCAAAATTATAGTTGATTAGAAAAAGAAAAAATTGCGAGAGTGTGTAGGAGTGGGTTGAGTTGTGTCTCTAACATAATCGAGAAATGATTAAGAAAGAATAATTCGAAAATCCCGATTCCCATTCAAATGTGACCGAGTTGATAAGGCAAAATGAGTCAAATAATGACTTCCAGTTAGTCAAATTAGTGAACATAGCCAAGGATGAAGTTGGTCTCTGTGATTATTTTTATTATTTGTGTTAAAGGCAAAGAGGCCTGTCTGCATGGACCACAAGCAGTCCATAGGAAGCCGTGGCCACCAAAGCAATACAGTCAACCCTCGAACAATGCAGGGGTGGGGGCACCAACTCCTCCCCACACCCACGCAGTTGAAAATGTCCATGCAACTTTGACCCCCACAAAACTTAGCTGCTAATAGCCTATTGTTGAGGAGAAGCCTTACTGATAACATAATCAGTTCAGTGACACATATTTTCTATGTTTTATGTATTATATTCTTAAAGTAAGCTAGAGAAAAGAGAATGTTATTAAGAAAATCATAAAGAAGAGAAATAGATGTTATTGACTAGTGTCAATAAGTGGAAGTGGATTATCATAAAGGTCTTCATCCTCTTCTTCATATTGCATAGGCTGAGGAGGAGGAGGAAGAAGGGGGTTAGTCTCGCTGTCTCAGATGTGGCAGAGACAAAAGAAAATTTGCACATAAGTGGACTCGCTTGCTTCAAACCCTTGTTAATCAAGGGTCAACGTATACTCTGGCTCAGATTCATTACTAAGATATGTCTTAAACTTATGAATGCATGACTTAAAATTAGCACATCAACAACCAATCCCTTTTCTATGGGTCTCTTGCCCTTTGCAAAAGAGTTGTCCCACTCATTGAAAAAGTGATTAGATTGAACCATATGAAATTGCTAATATTTGACCTGTTTTATCTACAAAATGGTAATTTCATATGGTTCAACCAAAAGGTGTGGGAATTAGAGACAATGGGGTTTTGACTATAACTCGATATGAAATTTCAAATGGAATTAGAAGTACTTTACAAAGTTCTAGGAGAAAATGCTCAAAGGAATAATCAATTATGTTTGTTTACAAGGTACCCCACTTTTAGAATGAGTCCTAGACAGGTATGTTATATTAAACAAGGAATATATTAAATTACCAGTAAATCCCAGTAGCCATTCATATTTCTTTGTTATGGTAAAAAATTCATGTGAACATTTGTAATAAATAGGTTATCTGCTGGAACAGAAAGTTTTTGTTAAACATAGAAGTCCTCATGTTTATCCGTTAAACAGAGATTTGACCTACATTTTCTATTCTACTCATAATTGTCATTTTCTTTTTTTTCTTTTTCTTTTTATTTCTTTCTTTCTTTCTTTATTTTCTGGGGACAGGGCCTCACTGTGTCACCCAGGCTGGAGTGCAGTGGCACAATCTTGGCTCACCACAACCTCCACCTCCTGGGCTCAACCAATTCTCCCACCGCAGCCTCCCAAGTAGCTGGGACCACAGGTGCATGCCAACACACCTGGCTAATTTTTTTCTATATTTTGCAGTGACAGGGTTTTGCCATGTTGCCCAGGCTGGTCTCAAACTCCTGGGCTCAAGCGATCCACGTGCCTCAGCCTCCCAAAAGTTCTGGGATTACAAGCATGAGCCACCGTGTCCAGCCATAATTGTTATTTTCAAGGAAGGATAGAAACAGAAATTTCATCTCTTTTGCTGATTATTAAATATTAAAATAGTGCCAAGGCAAGGTGAAAACTTCATATCATGAGTTTAACCTCTAAATCTAAGTCACCCTTCCACTTAATGGTTGAATTCATGTGAGTCACCGCATGGTACAAATCTCTTTGTCTGCCGGAAATTCAACAATTTCCTTATCTCCAAAACAACTTGGAATGTCGTAGCACACAGTAGGTGCATAAAAAACGCAATGATACAAAGAAAGATCAATAAAACATCACCAATTATCCTCAACAGGAATTGTATGGTGTTTTCTTGATGATTTAAAGGCTCTTTAAATATAGATGGGAATTGAATATTACAGGCAAGCATTAGGAGTGAAGATGCAAATGTTTCATTAAAAACCTAGGGTTACAAAAAGATTGAAAGAATTTCAAAATGAGTTATCCCATATTTTTTTTGGCCTACATAGTTGAACAAGAGCTTTTCTATTTGTGACAAAAGTAAAAGATCTAATACACACTAGTCTCACCAAGAAAATAAGAAGGGAGAAAAGAGGTGCTAGACATGTAGGGTGTCAAACACAAGAGAGAACATTCAGGAGACAAGTTTCATGGATTCTAAATTAAACTATTGATGAACAGGATACTGAATTTCTTTTTTTCTAATTACCAAGTGTTAGTATGACTTGGTGAAGCAAGGAAAAGACTGTATTTCCTGGTTCTATTTTTTAGGATTTTCAAAGGCGATTTCTCTACTTTTATTTGGAACCATTTCCCAGTGTGGAAAACCTTTCCTTACAAAAAAAAAAAAAAGCCTCCAAATCTGTACACGAGACCATTGCTTGGAGAAAGGGGATGGGGAGCCCCCTAACCTCACCAGCCACGGAGGAGGAAGGCTGGGAGCCGCGGGAGGAAGAGGTAACTTCAAACCCCGGTTAGACACACTTGGCAATCTACGTGTACACAGAGAGATTAGACTTTGCCTTCTCATTTCATGCTTAGCCAAACATCTTGTCATTTGTATCCAGCACCAGCCTGCAATGTAGTAGATGAGAAGAAGTGAAGATGAAGTTCTTGTTCCCGGATGGGAGACAACTGAGAACAATGACCTGTTATATTTCAGCACGGTCAGAGTTGCGCCTAATTAATGAAGCCCACCAGCAGGAATCATTTCACATTTTATTAACAGCTTGCTAGCAAAGACATTTGAAAGTGAAATTTTATTCACACTGACATGAGGCCAGAAGAAAAGAACAGTGACTAGAAAATAAAATGGAAAGACTTACGATACTACAGAGAAAACAAAAATACCATTCTAAAGAAAGGGTATGAACCAAACTACAGTATTTTAAAGTCTGGAGCGTCCCTGTTTGACAATTTTATGTTTACAATAAGCCCAAACATAATTGCTCTGATGGGCTGTCAGGGAAAAGATTAATTTGGCAAAGATTAGTATTGACTTGCTGTTTACTAAGGCTTTTAAACAGCTGTATCTGGCAGCATTCCTGTAAGTGGCTGTCATATCTGAAAATCAGCCTCACACCCTGGTGCTCGCCAGCTGTTCCTAAACAATCTTCTACCACTCCGAATGTCTTTCTCCAGGCCAAACAGCAAAAGCAAACTATTGCCAAATGAGCTTTTTTCTCCTCCTGTCACTTACTTCTGGTGGGGGTAGGGAGCTTCTAAATGCTGAAATGTCAGCTCAGGGCTGATGGCTTAGCTGATAAGAGGTGCCGGAAGCCAGTAGGTGGTTTTGGGTGCTAGATGAATACATTCCCCACATAGAGAGCGGTAGCGGTAGCACTGTTAGTCACCTCACACAGACGAAAAAACCACAGCTTGCAACTGTTGTAGGCAAAATGTTTTAAAGACAGTTAGAAAGTGATGATCAAAGGTTTAAAGCCATCAGAATTCCAAAATTAATGTTTTGTTTCTTCAGGCCAGGCACATGCCATATCTGCCATATAGCTGGGAAAAGACCCCACAGTGGGATGCTGAGAAGTTCAGTAGTGGCCGTTCATCTTTAGCATTGGAACTGGGATTTCTCCCAAGAACTCTGAAGGAGGACAAGCCACTTACTTGGCAAAGCATGCACCTTGCTTTTTGATTCAGTGGAAACCCGTAGAATAAAACAGATTTGGATGTTTTGAAGTCTGTTAAAGACAAGGCAGATTGAGTTTTGTACTGGAATAAGACCTGGTAGTTTCAAATCCAAGTATAGTCAGAAAAGCAATGGAAAGAATAACATTCCAATGGAATTAAACATCAGACTACAAAGGGCCCAGTGTCATGGTGAAAGTCACATTAGCCTTTCCAATATGACTGCTTTTGGGGGGATTAATCTCAGGCTTTTTGCATTGCATCAGGCTGGACTAAGTTGTCAGAGCAGATGCAAAAGGACATTGTTATCTCTTAACCCTTTCTCTGCCGGCACTTTCCATTACACTCTAAGGCATGGGGTTGGGGGAAGGAGGGAGGTGGCTTAGAAGCTAAGCTGTCTACAAAGACATTTCAAACAGGTGTTTACCAACGTTTAACTTTTAAATAACTTCATTTTGATGTCTCTGCTGTTGATGCACTCTGATGCTTGACATTTGAATCAGGATCAAATCCAGCCAGATTCCAAGGTACAGACAAACGAGCCATCCGCTCATCCCTGAATATGTCACTTTCCACCATGAGCACCCTAAAGCTGTCTTTCCGGTCCTTTCCACATATCACAATGGGGGGTGGTAGTGGGATGAGAAATAACACTAATTCAGCACTTACAATCAGAGAAATGAAGTGACTATAGACACTGAGAACACAAGAAAGGTGTATGTTTGTCTCAGCCCCACTGAGTCTGGCTCTGAAGCCCAGGCTGTGGGCAAAGAAAAATCAAGAGGACAGAATTTACTTAAAAATTAATCTGTGACCATAAGTCGTTGAGTGTTCTGAGTTCTAAAATAGCCCTGGGCTTAAGGGCACTGTGGTCATTTTCTGGGGCAAGAACTCTCTCTGCAGAGGCCTGCTCACACTGAGAAATCAGGCCAAGTGCCAGATTGTACAGAAATACACCCTCTTACTTGCTCCAAAGGTACCTCAGACCTTACAGCAAAGCAAGAGTTCTATCACTGGATTTAAAGCACATTGTTGCTAATCAAATTACAAGACTACAGCTTCAACCTTTAATCCCAAAAAACCTCAATACTGCTTTAAATAGAATCAAAGAAAGGCCAGGGTAGGGGCAGGGAAAAAAATCACTTACATGTATTCCTATCATGCTTTGTAGGACAGCATGTGGCACACTTACTCTTCATAACTCTTTTATAAGTTTGGTTGCTTCCCATTGGCCTGTAATTATTTGATTATTCAGATGAGTTAACTAAGTGTGGGAGATGAAGGGGTATACCAATTCCAGGACTGAATCTGATAAAGCCTATGAATTAAGTGAGGGGTCCTTGACAAACTGTTGGGACCCCACTATGATTACCCAAAAACCAGCGAACTTATCCCCATTGCTTGTGGTCCATGAGTAAAGTCCCTCCAGAAACCTAACGTCTTGGTATAATGAGTAGACGTGTAGTAATTGTCCTGTATAAAAGCAGCCTGTACTTTTATCCTACTAGATTTGCCTTTGCGAGGACCATCTGGTTTCTCCAGCCTGAGGAAAACCCTCAGAATTCATCTCTCTACAAATTTGGAACCAATTCTGGGGTATTTCATATTTTGCTTTGTTTTTGTTTTTTATCAAGATAGACCCACAGAAACCTAAATCTGGTCTTAGCAAGAGTTTCATACATGAACAAAAGAAAGAACAATGTGTCTAAATGAAACTGCAATTTCTGGGTACTATTACAAAATACTCATACCTACAAAGCAATTCTAGCTGTTGAGTTGGGTCATTTTTAACATCTGGTTTCATAATGTGGTTTCAGGAGACCAACATAACAGAAGTGACAGTCCTTTATAGTACTAAGTCTCTGGGAGTTTAGGTCCCCCTCTCTCTTTCTCTCTCTCTTCCTCTCTTTCCTTACTTCCAGGAGAATCTGTTACTTTATACTACCTATTGGTTTACTGAAATGATTGTGGTCTTGTGTTTTCAGAACATTTACCTTCGACTTCTGGACATCTGGAAAAGCCAGATTGCCTGCAGCCAGAGCAAGCTGGCCTGCAGCTTCACTTTGCTGATCACTTTGTTAATTCCCAGAGAGATAGAAAGAGACCCCATTTTTTTCTCCACCCCTTCTCCTTTCTGATGTAGAGCGATCAGAAATCTTTAAGGACTTTTCTATATGACTTCCCATTTCACACCACAGATGGTTTAGATAAAAACTATTAATTTTATTCATTCAAACAGCTTCATTTCACCAAAATGAGCCTATTTTTAGCATTTTGCCTTAAGGTTTGTTTTCACATTTTTGAAGATGTAAAAGAGTTTTGCTGACGTCTCAGATTTTAATCATCATCATTTCTGCCACCCAACAAGCTTTTGGACTACAGTGGAGCTGATGAGTCTTTTTAGAGGGAATTTGCTTTTTAAAAAATGTCATTAGTATTGCTTTACAAATTTGGTTTATGTATATTTTCATACAACCTTTGAGTGTTTGCATTTTTTCATGGGGTTAGTTTTGATCATTTCAATTTCAGAATAAGTCCTGTATATGCTCTGTCAAACATAATGATGTCAGCTCTTTATCTTGGTTTTATCCTTATGTCATTACTTTGCAGAATATTTCCATTTGGACAACATACCATACTGGAAAAAAAATCTCTTCAGAGACTCCATGTTCAAAGAAAGAAACTACAAATAAACAAGTCAAAACTTTATCCACTTTTGGTTGTTGTACAGGGTCAATGTAAACTGCTTGCTAGATGTTACCTGTGTTAACATAAGAAGAAAAAAATCTGCTAAGTTACTTAAAATTAAAATGGCAGGTGGAAACATATAATAATAGTCTAGTGACCCAAACAAGAACTATAGAGTGGTGTGAAGACTTGACTAATTGCTGAAAACATAGATGATGAAACTATCCAACTTTACTTTGAACTCCAATCTTCCCCCCACCCTTCCTTATCTCTATGGGAATATTTCTTACTGCTTTCCCCAGAGATATCACATGTGCCTGTGCCTGTGGGCTCAATGAGGAGGGACAGGAAAAGATTCACACCCTAATTGTTTTCCCTTCAGTTATTCAGTAGCCCTCAAGATCTCCCATTCCTTCACAGATTTGAAAGGCACTAAGTATTGATGTTATGTATTATAGAATCAACCTAGAGCATGTCAGCATCCAAGCCTGACTTTTCTAATGACTAGCTTTCCAATTAGCTCTTTAATTGTTTCTTTAACTTATCCAGATATAGGCATAACCATCCATCCCCAGTGGAATGACACAAACTCACTTTCACAGGCTGCACGTAGTGTAGCGAACATGCATGAATCTGAAAGTGGCATAGAAGAATCATAATCTATGCTGTATTTCTCAAACTTCAGTGCATTGAAAGTAGATTTCCGGGCTCCATTCCCAGATAGTCCGATGCAGTTAGTCTATAGGTATGACCTGGCATTTGCATTTTTAGAGCTACCCCAAACTATTTTGATGTCAGTGTCCATAGAATAATTAATAAATGGATGGCAAGTGGATCTTGCCTTCAACTTTAAGTCTCTGAGACTCTTTGTTGTCAATGGCCAGGTTTAATACCAACTTGAGGATTTAGCTTCTGATCATGAAAAGACACCCAGCTAATAAAGCCCTAGGTTATCTGATTAAAGCTATTCAACAGTTTGTTTGACTTACAAAAGAAGGTCTCTAGAGGCAGATTGGTCAGAATCAGTTCAGGGCTCCACAGTGCTATCTTTCTCATCACCCTAAATGTGTAGACAATCATTGTCATCTTTGTTGTCTCATATAGTATTCTAGGACAGAAGAAGCAGGAAGAGCAAAGAGGAAAAATGAAAAGAAGTAATGCCTGTCAAGATCCACAAACTTTCCCAGAAATCTCCAACAGAATTCTACATATGTCTCATTGACCACAAATATCTCACATGGTCATCCCTAGCTGCTGATGGCCCTTTGAATAAAACCAAGGATCTATTGACAAAGACTTGGAGAGGAGATATTTGCAATATTAGCAGTGTCTACCACACCAACTTCCAGTCATTCAACTAAAGTCTTTTCTACCATACCACCACTGGCTTTGCTCTTGAAAATTATCTGCAACGATCCCTAATTGCCAATTTCATATGAGTTGTATTCTGTATTATCTTCCTAGATTTCTCTGCTACTTTTGACTATACTGAAACCCTCCCCAAAAACTCTCTCTGAAATCTTACCTCTTCTAAATACTAAATCATAGTTCCACTGACCACAGACAGACAACTCTTATTCTGTGCCTAATAAATAATTGACATTAAAAGAGTTGCCTAAACCAAATTTATAACCTTCCAGTAAAGACTTGTTCCTCTTCCCAAACTCCCTTTCTTGGAGAATGGCATGCTGACCTACTTAGCCTTCCAAGTTAGGATTCTTCATATTCTCCACCCTTCCCTCCTTTCATCCCACACACAGATAGGACCATTGTGTTTAATGATGCTAAATCCTTATTAGTCATCAAATTTTCTGAATTACTTTTCATCCATTTCTCCCAAACAAAATTAGTTCCATTTCTCTACATTCTCCCCTGGAACATCACAACAGTGACCTAAGTTGTCAGAGTTTACAGACAGATGTTAGTCTTTTCTTAAAAACCCAGATTAAATATAATAATGCTTTCATTTTTAAAACTCTTGTGGCTCCTCCATTGCTTATGGATTAAAATTCAAACAGCTGAGGCTAGTGTATACAACCACGCAAAATCTGGCACCAGTTTACCTTACTTGCTACTGCTTCTCAATTTTCCTTCCAAGATTCTGAAATTTGGCAACCCAGTTCCTTGTCAATTCCAAACACATTAGACTATTAGGCTCCACACCTTGTGGTTATTATTTCCGCTGCTTCTTTTGAAGACTTCTCATCTTCTCACTAAATTTAACATTCCTTTTCAATATTTCCACAGTACTCCGTTTCACACTTGGAGGAAAAATTTTTAAAGTATTAAAAGTATTTACTTTTGTGTTTGTTTCCATGATTAGATTAAGAGGTATTTAGATCCTATTCAACTTTGTGATCCTGCCACACTTATAAGAACAGTGCCAGGTAAACATGTGTATAATAAATGTTGAACGAATAAATAGTGCATTTTATTTTTCCAGACAAAATCTCACAAGCAGAAGATTGTCCCCTAGACCAAGAGATATAGAAAATCATCATCCTATGGATTACTTTCCCAAAAGTAATGAAGAGACCAAGTTTCTTTTACAATCACAACTGCTTTCTAAAGGGAATGGCCTTATTAAAAGAAAGTTTTGTTTTGTTTTGTTTTGTTTGGTTTGGTTTTGTCCTGCAGAATGTCCTAATGGAATCGCATATGCAAAGATGAACCAGGAACTGAGCTTAGGGTGAGGGCTAGAAAGAGCTGAATTCGAAGGAAGGAAGGAAGGAAGGAAGGGAGGAAGGAAGGGAGGGAGGAGAGGAGAGGGATAATTTTGAGTTTCAGGAGATATTTTACATAAAAAGGAGGGAAGAAGAGAAATGAAAAAGGAAGAGATATGAACCAGCAAGTACCATGAGTCCAGGGGCTCTGGGAGTGATGAAGCAGCCATCAACTGCTTGGCTTTTAGGTGGCTTTTATGTATATCCCCTCAGCATAAGATCACACAGGTGTCAAGGAAAAACAAAAAGGAGTTCATTGCAGCATTAAACACAGGTACACAGGTCTTCATTTTACTAGGTATTTTTGTCTGTATAATTTAAATATTTCAAAATTTGAATTTTTCTCAATTTTAATCTCAAATACCAGATACTTAAAGACATTTAAGTTCAGGAATATTATGTGTGAAATAGTTTGAATTTTGAGATGAAGCACACCGTTGTCCTTCAATCCCTACCTACACTTCTGTTCTCCCATAATTTCATGAAATTCTCTACACACAAGAATTTATAAATGTAACTTTTTTTCTTTTCTCAGTTTCTGCTTTAGGTTCATGGGGTACATGTGCATGTTTGTTACATGAGTAAACTGCGTGTCACCGGAGTGTGGTGATTTTATCACCTAGGTAGTGAGCATAGTACCCAATAGGTAGTTTTTTGACCCTCAACCTCCTCCTCCCACCCTCCCCACTCAAGTAGGCCCCAGTGTCTGTTGTTCCCATCTTTGTGCCCATGTGTACTCAATGTTTAGCTCTCACTTAAAAGTGAGAACAGGCAGTGTCTGGGTTTCTTTCTTTCTTAAAATTATTTCAATAGTTTAGGGGCATAAGTGATTTTTGGTTACATGGATGAATTGTATAGTGGTGAAGTTTGAAATTTTAGTGCACCTGTCACCAGAGTAGGGTACATTGTACCCAATATGTACTTTTTTTTATCCCTCACTCCCTTTCCAGCCTTCCTGCTTCTCAGTCACCAGTGTTCATTATACCACTCTGTATGCCTTTGTGTACCCAATAGCTTAGCTCCCACTTATAAGTGAGAACACTTGGGTTTTCATTCCTGAGTTACTTCACTTGGAATAAAGGCCCCCAGTTCCATCCAAATTGCTGCAAAAATATTACTTTATTTTTTTCAGAGCTGAGTCATATTCCATGGTGTATATATTCCCTGTTTTCTTTTTTCAGTCATCGGTTGATGGGCACTTAGGTTGATTCCACATCTTTGTATTGTAAATTGTGCTGCAATAAACATACACATGCAGGTGCCTTTTTAATATAATTACTTCTTTTCCTTTGGATAGATTCCCAGTAGTGGATAGAATTGTAGATTTGCTTTTAGTTCTTTGAGAAATCTCCATACTATTTTCCATAGAGGTTGTACTAATTTACATTCCCACCAGCAGTACATAAGTGTTTGCTTTTTTTTTTTTTTCCACTACATCCGTGCTAACATCTATTGTTTTTTGACTTTTTAGTAATGGCCATTCTGGCTGGGGTAAGGTGGTATCTCATTGTGATTTTAATTTGCATTTCCGTGATGATTAGTGATGTTGAGCATTTTTTTTTTTAATGTTTTTTGGCCATTTGTATATCTTCTTTTGAGAAATGTCTATTCATGTCATTTGCCCACTTTTTAGTGGGATTATTTGTTTTTATTTCTTGCTGACTTGTTTGAGTTCCCCGTAGATTCTGGATATTAGTCTTTGTCAGATGCATAGTTTGCAAATATTTTCTCCACTCTGTGGGTTGCCTGTTTACTCTGAGGATTATTTCTTTTGCTGTGCAGAAGCTTTTTAGTTCAATGAGGTCCCATTTATTTATTTTTGTTTTTGTTGCATTTGCTTTTGGGGTCTTAGTCATAAATCCTTTGCCTAGGCAATGTCCAGAAGGGTTTTCCTAGATTTTCTTCTAGAATTTTTATAGTTTCAGTTTTAATTCACCTTGAGTTGAATTTTGTGTATGGTGAGAGACAGGAATCAGTTTTATTCTCTAAATGTAGTTATCCAGTTTTCCCAGCACCATTCATTGAATAGGATGTCCTTTCCCCAATTTATGTTTTTGTAGGCTTTGTTGAAGATCAGTTGGTTTTAAGTATTTGGCTTTATTTCCGGGTTCTCTATTCTGTTCCATTGGTCCGTGTATACACTTTGATACCAGTGTCATGCTGTTTTTGTTACTATAGCCTTGTAGTATAATTTGAAGTTGGTAATGTGATACCTTCAGGTTTGTTCTTTTTGCTTAGGATTGCTTTGGCTATTTGGGCTCTTTTTTGGTTCCATATGAATTTTAGGATTTTTCTTTCTAATTCTGTGAAAAATGACATTGATGTTTTGATAGGAATTATATTGAGTTGATAGATTGCTTTGGGCAATATGGTCATTTTCATGATATCGATTCTTCCCATCCATGAGCATGGGATGTGTTTCCATTTGTTTGTGTCATCTATATGCATGTGATTTTTGTGGATATCATGGGAAAAAGCTAAGTTCCACATCTGAGTCAGCATCATAGGAAAGAGTGACAACTTGCATTAAGTGAGAAGATAATTAAAAACCTACAGAAGTTCAGCAGATGTACGAGACTGAAATATGAAAAGCCCATGAGGTATAAGCACCATTCCCTCACCCACTGCCCAAGAACCCACAGGAAACATGGAAAACACTTTGGATTTCCACAGGACATGGGAAGGGGGCTTTGTGCAGCTCTTACTAGGACTTTAGGAACAAGTAAGATTTCAGACGATACACACATATGCTATCAACATTATTGTATTTACTAATAAAGATCTCTACATAATCTTTGGGCAAACATCTAAATATAGTTTTGATCATCAGAGCTCCCTTCTTTTTCTGTTTATTCCAATAACATTACAATTTTTCCTTTTTATATATTGTGGCTGGGCTGAAGAAGAAAATCACAGGAAATTTTCCTAGTTATTTTCGGTCCCAAGAAAAGTTGTAGGGTGACTCCAGTAGTCCTTGCTATGTGCTTCACAGCATCCCACATGGGATAGAGGCTTATCTTCACTGAAAGAGAAGGGTGCCAAAAAGAAATGCATACCTAAAGGTGGGGTAACCCCTGACAACCAGCTTGGAACTTTTTACACCATGATTTCTTGGGCATATAATTCTTTTTTCTGTAAACTGACTTATTCTGAAGCCAGGCATTTGGGGAAAAATAATTTAAATCAGTCATATCAAAACACATGGGTGAAAATGAAAAGGCAAATCTTTGTTACCAACTAACGTACCCTCTAGATACACTCCATCTCCAAATCTTTCCCAAAATCCAAGGTTGGTACCAGAGAATGGGACAGGTTCAGAATGAAGTGAAATACATGAATAAGGTGAGAATATCTATTTCGCATGTTGTATAGTAATGTTAAGAACTTGTGGTTTTACAGTTTTTAAGCCCTGTCAAAAGGTCTCTCTTGAAAATGGCCTCATCAAACTGTATTGATCCAAAAGGCCACGTTGGAAGGGCAGGAACCAACACATTCTAGATGCCTGGGAAGATAGTGAGAAAAGAAAGAAAGAAAATGTCTTGAATATGCCACTGAAGACAGAAAATTCTTAAATTGGAATGGGAGAAATGGTGGTGACTGAAATATTTTATATCTTCACAGCCCTGAGTAATTCAGATAAGAAATCTCCCAGTGATACTTTTCCGTACCTATGTCAAGCTCAACCTGAGACCACTCTACTCTCTTCTTCTAAAGCTGCCAGGCAAGGAATTCAAGGTTAGAGCAGCAACAGTTAACGGATTTCTTTTCTTTCTTTCTTTCTTTTTTTTTTTTTGGCCTTTTCCAGTGCTTTTAATTCTTAAGTGAGTCATTTATTTAACTGAGAATTCTATCTGATGCAGCTGTACAGGAAAATGTTACTTGGAAACCAAAATGATACCAATTGTTTTTAGAGAAGAGTGGCGTTTTCTGTTCATTTCTGAACCTCAGCCAGGAGGGTCACTGGCTGGTATGTTGGGAGGGCCTCTCTGGCCCTTGGATTTTGCTTTTGATGCATTTGTTAGTTTTTAAACTGGGAGCTTTCTAATTCTGTATTTTAGCTGTGTATTTTAATAAAAAGTGAAAGCTCAAAGAGACTTTGTTGTTTTCACACATTTAAGAGACCCCGGTTTCTCTCTCTCTCTCTTTCTCTCTCTCCCTCTCTTATCCCAGTAGGTTAAAATGTCACTTAGAAAAAATAAATCTCTCTTTCCTCTTTCAATCATGTGATGGAGAAAATGTTAAATGGCATAATTTTAAGGTCGTTTTTGAAAATTAATGGATCTTAAAGACCACTCAAATTATTCCAAACCAAATTCCAACGAAAAGCCTTCTTTGTTTATTCCATTAACAAGGGAAGGGGGGAATATCATTATTAACAAAAATAGCAATTGATGCTTACTGCTAAGATGAGCCTGATGTCCGTAAGGTGATTTCCAAGAGGAGTCATAATTCCTACAATGAATAGACTTTGAATGTTGAGCAAATCAAATAGTTGCTTTGAAGTGTGAGTCATATTAAACTATTATAAAATATTTTTTCTGAAGACATGCTCAATCATTGCTTTTATAAGTATCAAACCAAGGTGGTTTGATAATACTTTGGGTTATTTGGGGTTGGGGGAATTTTTGAGCTGTTGATGGCTTTGAGTGTTATGATATATCAGGCATGAGCAGCCTCATGCAGAATGCATTGGATGTTAATGCATTTCTGACTATTCAGATACGGCTCCAACCTCACACATAATCATGCCAACCTCACACCTAATGCTGCTATCAAAAGGTGCCAACAGCCCCATACCGGAAGAGCAATATAGGTTCTTCTCGCTGGGAGCTGTATTCACACTGCTATTTCCTGGGGAAAGACCAAGTATCTCACTGGGAAGAGGGTTGAAGATGACTGGCAGAATCTAACCTGCTAATTCACTTACCAGAAAACATAACTCAGTAATAAAAATCAGCACAGGTCCAAGTTCCCCTAGTCTAAAGAAGAATGCAAAAAAAGAAAAAAGAATCTTAACCTAATAAAAACTCTGCCTTACATCTGTGTTTCTTTTGGGCCAGATTTTTGTGATCATATATGTTTGAGAAAAAAAATCCCTTAGTGGAAAATACAATAGATTCTGGTTTCTCTTAACTGGTGCTGTGGAAGACAGTGGGCAGAACCCTGGCAGAGCCAACACCTGCTTGGTGGAGAAGAGACTGTTCCAGGTCCCAAAAACCACATGCAGTTGAGAAACTATAACTTTCTAAGACCACTGCAAGGTGTTAGAGAAAGCCTGAGAGGCAGATTCAGTGTCAAGAAGCCTGAGTTCAAAAGCCAGATCATGTATCATCTGAACCAAGAAACTCATGTGAATAAAAAGGAGGTACAACTAACAATTACACTGAAACAACAGAGGACCATTTTGAACAAACCAGAATGTATTATTGCCTTACTTCTAAGCCACACAGACCATGGGCAACTGGCTTAATCTCATAAGGGCTCTATATCCTCATCCATAAAATCATATTGGAAGAAGTCCAACACCTGACCTATTTGGGGTTGCAATAGCAACCTCAAATAGGATAATGAAAATGTCAGGTCAGAAACTATACAAATTTAAGGCACTGCACAAATTGATTAATTTGGAAATGTGTCACTCAACAGCAGGATCTAGTCAACCCTGGAACAGCCTGCAGGTCTCCAGCTTTTCCCCCACAGCCCTCTAGAACTTGGCAGTTCTCTTGACCAAGGTTTCTGAGCCAACACTCCTCAGCAAGGTGTGTGCTTCTCTGGTCTAAGAACACATTTCACTGGCCAAGTTCCACAAAGTGGTTACAAACCACTCTCAGAGGGAAAATGCTTTCTTTGTCATCATATGACTACGAACACTTGGACAACCAGAGCTGAGGACTCTGTGGTCCTTCAGGCCACACCTAGACCTGGCAGATGATTTTCAAAGCAGACACGGTTTTTAAAAACTTATTTCAAAAGTACTTTTTCTCTCCAGTATTTTGTCTGCCTCTAGATACCCATAAAGACCTATAAAATCCTGAGCATACCAGCACAGCACACTAGGGTAGATATAAAAATAGATCATGTAGATATCATAATAAGATATATGATACAATGTACATATGTTATCATATGATAGCTATATGATATATGGTTTACACAAAAACACACACACACAGACACACTACATAGAGGAATTTTATCCCCAAAATCGACCAAGCAAATATGTTGGTAGGAAACAGAGAGTACCATGGGAAACAGCTTCATCAGGTTTTTGCATACCTTAAGAGCTAAGCCACATAAGGAGAGTGGTGTGGCTGCCGTGGTGTGGCACCCAGATGTCTCCCTTCAGGACTAAGTGACTCATTGCCCCAGCTGTTGGGAGCATTAGGTACAAGGCTCTCAGCTAAGACCCTCTCTGGGGGCTACTCTCAACCCAGGGAAGCTGCCCTGCCAGGTCCATGCCCACACCCCAGGGGCAGTACACAGCCAGTGGTTTGGCACACATGGCTGGATGAAGGCCCTATCTCCTTGCCTCAAGCCAGGACAACTCTGCAGGGCTGTCCCAGCCCAGAGCTCTCTGTGGGATCAGGACAAGATGTAGCCTTCTTGGTGATTACACTGTGGTTCTCTGCCTGGTCCTCCTTCCCTCTTGTTCCACAGGTGTTGATCCCGGAAACACTCCTCAGCCATACTCCTTTGCTCCAATCCAGAGTCTGTTTCCCAGGAAACCCAATTTTAGGCAATGCACCGTTCCTCTTTTTGGCTTCTTGAAGGAAAAAAAAAAGTACTAATAAATAAAAAGAAAATGTGTTAAGATGCCTTGCAAGGCCAGGTACAGTGGCTCATGCCTGTAATCCCAGCACTTTGGGAGGCCAAGGTAGGCAAATCATTTGAGGTCAAGAGGTCGAGACCAACCTGGGCAACATGATGAAACCCCATCTCTACTAAAAATACAAAAATTACCTGGGCATGGTGGCAGGTGCCTGTAATCCCAGCTACTCAGGAGGCTGAGGCAAGAGAATCACTTAACCCGGGAGGTGGAAGTTGCAGTAAACTGAGATTGCGACACTGCACCCCAGCCTGGGCAACAACAACAACAAAAAGATTTCTCCCAAGATGAGCAAGGCAAGGTAGGTCTCTTAGGGTGAGCTGGTGAGAGAGAGACTCCACAGCCAACTTTCAGCCATGAAAAACTCAAAGAAGACACAGCCACAGCCAACCCATAGGAAAAGAGCTTTATCCTACCAACAAACACAGAATCATTTAACTGTTATTTTAATAAAGACATTTTTAAAACTTTTTATAATGTATAAAGCCGTATGTTTTAAAAACTGCCTATTTTTCTAAATTCCTGACATGCCGTTAATCATCCCTGGGGAAAATCTATCCAGTTATTATTATCTAACTGCTTATGTGGGGAACCCTATCTGAACTGTAGACAGTTCCAAGGAGGAAAGGCCCATTTATGAAGGTCTGGTGGGAACACCAGAAAAACTCCGTTGTATTTTGGTGATGCAAACGTTAAAGGAATAGTTCTGTATTCCTGGAACCTAATTCCTAATGCATTTCTGTACTGAAGAGTTTGCTCCTAGCTCAATTCTTTGGCTGAGTGCTGCTGAAAAGGGAAATCCCTCTCATAGTTGACCTTTAGTCTTTCTGCACAGATCTGTATAAAGAATCTTGCTGGAGAGTTTCCCTAAGGCTTCTGATTGGACAAAAGTTTCACTGTCTGACAATAGGAATTCTCTAAAGCTGATCAGTCAGAAAGGTAGCCCTCCGGACAAGTCAAAAAATACCCTTCAAGATATACTTTCTTATCATCTACAAAGGCCTGTGAGCTCAAGGGCAGAAAGACACTATAGAATAATAGATTGCAAGTTCCCTTTTGAAATTACTATATGCACATAAATCCTTCCTTTTAAATTATGAACCAAAGTATGTTAGTAGTGAAATTGAAACTAGGTGAATGAAATTCAAGGAACCAGAAATTATTACTTAGGATTTGCTACACTGGATCTTAGTCTATCTTGAAGGCCTAAAGGGAATATGAACAAGAGTTAAACAGGTGAGGCATTAGCATGGACCCCTGGGATCTTGTCTCTGCAGATATAAAACCCTCCTTTATATTCCCAGGCCAGTACCATATAATTCAACAACAAACTGCAAAAGCACATGCATTTGAAAGGTGGCCCCTCTCTCTAGCTGTCCAGGGTGGCTCAGGATTCTGGCTACCCTCCAAGAGTGGTATAGGCATTGAGCTCATTTGCTCCTGTGGCATTTAATCTTCGTATTCTCTTAATGGCATGAATACAAACTCACCTTTAAGAGAATCAAAATGAGGCCTCTCACCTACATGGGATAGCAAACGCCCAAATCCCTAGATTTCGTGTACCTAATGGAATCTATAATTCAGAGGTATGTTCAGGAACAGCACTTGGAAACCATGTGCAAAAGAAACCTGAAATGCAGAAATGGAAAAATCAAAGTGCTCCCTCGCAGCAAGCCTCCAACTCCATGTGTGGCCTCTCTCTGTATACCCATGTTGCTTCCCAACTTTCCCCACACTGCTAATGGAGATCTTGAGTCACAAGCTGTCAGAAAGACTGTCGAAGGGAGAGTAGCCTTTTGAGAAACAGATTCAGTGACATAGCCAGAAGCTCCTGAGTGGTCCCAGTTAATGTACTGAAGCACACTTCTCCCCCAACTCCAAGCCCATGTGACATCCTAAGCAGCATTCTGTTGTCAGAATTCAGGTGGATTCCTACAATGCATATCAAAAATTTGAAGGCTGTGGTTAGATTCCACCTGGTCAGACAAGCTGATAGAAACAGGGAGAACATTCTCTACAGAGAGGTCACTGCAACAGGAATGAAGTGCACCACTCAGCTCCATCACGGGACAGTAAGACAATCTCTAGAATTCTAACCAGCAGAAATTGGGACTTGAATTCTTGTTGTCCTTTGGTTATATTAAAATCTTTTATTTCTGTAAAATTTTGAATTTTTCAGAGTATTTCCGTCTATGATTTCCTTTCACTATAAGACAAACAGCACCAGAAGTGCAAAATGAAAATAGACATAAATCAAAATATCTGTATGTATACGCTGCTGAGAAAAGACTGCTGGTGACCCCAGATGCTCACAGACACTACCCACCCAGACCACAATGCCCAACCACGGCATCACCTAATGGACTAAGACTGCTTCATCTCTCTGCAAGGCACAGGCACAAGCAGTTCATTTTCAGGTGCATTTTTAGTAACATGGGGCCAGGGTTTATTCCTATTTTTGATGGATTCTGGCTTCACGTCTTTAGGGTTTTGTGGAACATCTTTTTTTTTTTCTGTTTGACTTCCACTTGAACCCCCATCTGAAATATAACCTGGAAATAGGGAAGATAGAGGGAGTTTGAGACAAAAATTTTTAAAGAATTATGTGAATTTCTCCTGTCTACTCTCCTGGCATTCAGTTGATTCCAGCGGCATCCTGCTGCAAATAGAACTAATTTTTTTTTATTTAGTTGACAGGCAGAGCCCATTTTATAAACCCCAGAAAGGGAATGCCAAGGAATCGCTTACATTTGCTGTTCATTTAAATCAGAGTTTCTCAAGCCATTGTGCCACACAGCCAAGATGGTGGCTTTCAGCAGACTGGCTATGACTTGGCAATGCAACCAGTGCTAACCTCGTTGAAGAGGTAAAGTAAAAAAAATTTTGCTGCCATCAAGGAAAATGAAGCTGAAAAAGGAGTGATTTGAAAAGCAGGAAAGCTCTGGTTGGGAGAGTGGTCTTTACACAATACTATTACTTTCAGCAGTGGGATTTTCAACCACACTGTGTTAGCATCGCATTACCACTCTGTTCTATATTCTGAAAAGGACTGCTTTTGCAATCTCTGGCCAACATAAATTATGTGGCTCACAAATAATTTCTAACCTACGTTTTATTTTAGCCTATGACTTAGAGTTAAGGTGATATCTTGGTCCCAATCCGCTCACAATTTTAGCTTTGAGAAGAGAAAGAGAGAGAGGGAATAAAGAAATGAGAACAAGGGGAGTTTCTCTATGGGTAGTAAATTTACTACACCAGGCAGGAGCTCTGCGCCCCACAGCTCTGATTCGCATCAGAGAAGCCTTGGTGGGTAATGACAGGGTGTGGGAAGAAGCTTCATCCTAAGTCATAATCCTGTCATCACTAAGGGAGTCAGTAAGGAACGTTTACACTCCTTGGGGAACCTGAGCATGACATTTCAGAACCAAGGAAAATCTAAAGCTTCTCTGTCTTTCTTTCTCTTTCATAAATCAGGAGGAAATGATAGGTTTCTGAAACTGATAGGGATCAATTTATAAGGCTCACTCAATCGGTTGAGTGCAACAAAACTCTGGTTGCTGCAGGGACCACTACTGTTTCAGAACCACCTAAAATTGAAGGCTGGAAATTAGAGGTGTAATAAGAAAAATGCCAGCAGGAGGTAATTGTGTGCTGTAATCATGAAAGCTCAAGTGCCATTCAGTTGTGTTGCATACACCAAATGTTTATATCCTACCATGTACCAGAGTGATGGAAGGCCAACAGATCCCTCAACTGGTCAAGGAATGAAACTCCAGGAGCCACAGGAGAAAAAGGCTAAAGAAGAAAGGTTACAAACAGGGAGAATCAGTTGCTTCAGCCATTTTTGTTATCATGCATAAATACGGTGAGTGATTTGAACATGAATAAGAATAACAGGAATGGTCCATGATGTGCCTGGTTCAGGCATGAAAAGAACAACTGGCAAGAGTGCCAGTAAGAAAGAGGAGGAGTGTGTTGGCATCTTTCCTTCAAGGCTTCCAGCAAGTTTTCATGAGGTGGTTCATCTCAAATTACTCAGTGACAAAAGTGAGCATTGCCGCAGCAGCAGGCGAGCCCACCAAAGGAAAGACAAGAAGGTGCCAGATGGGGCTCTTGTCTGGACAGATAGGTCACGTGTGGCCGTGTGCTGCAAGGTGCTGCCAAGGTGACAGCACACTGTGCCTGGATACACTAAATCCAAGTATCATTCTGGAAGAGAGCAGTTGCCTGAGGGAAACATCTGTTCCTGATCACTCATGGGCTTAATTGTGAGGCTCTTATCACCCAGAAGTGTTTGTCTACACACCACATGCCATTCCTTCTGTCCAACAGCAGTGGATACCCACCCAATTCGGAGCAACCAGAAAAGCTGATTAGTTAATTGACTCATAGCCTGATACTTTCAACCAGCTGGTTAGCTTCCTTTATAAGGAGGGCAAACACAGAAACATGGACTTTGGAATTTGAAAGCATTGCCTTGAATTTTATTTTTAAAGGACAATATGAATCAGCCAGGAGTTTGGGGGAGGGGGACTATTTTCTTGTTCCTGGTCCCTACTAGTAGTTTTCTCCCTAGACGAATCTACAAGTCTTCACTATAGAATGTGCAATTGATAGGTATATCCACTTAGTCATTCCAATAATATCCACGTGTTTTACCAAAAACCAAGCTGAGGTGGAATAAAACTGTAAATCATTCTCCTCTTGCAGCTCGCTCTCTCCTAGGTATGCTGCACCCACCTCCATGCTATACTGGGCACCAGGCATTTAAATTGAGGGCATAATTCCTGCCCTCACTAGGCTCACATTCTCACCAGAGACGCACAAAGGAAGCAGCACAGACTTCTCTTTTCTTCAGCTTTTCCTGCTATTGTGTCAAATCAGCAGGAAGCTCTGGCCCCAGAGATGCACAGCAAATTGCTAGTGACCAAGCAGACAGAAAGGCTTACAAATTCTGCTGCCTGTTGTTTTTTTTGTTTTAACCCAGATAAACCTTTGTCCTGACCTTTAACACTGGACTCTACAACCTACAAACTGTGCACCACATTTCAAATATCTACCTGGATTCTCTGTGCTTAACCCAACATAAGAAAATGAAAGCATTCACTAAGTCCATTTACTTGCCTATGAAAGAATTGGATAGGCATGTCTTTCTAGGGTAGTATCTTAGTGAGATTAATTGAATCAAATCAATCCCAGGGAACCCTAAGAAAATTTTGATGAAAAAGAGTCTAACTCCACCATAGCAGATGATCTTTTATATGCCTACCTTCTCTAGGATTTCCACAGTGTAAATATAATTTTGTTGATATGGGTACTTTGGGTTTTTTTCTTGCCTAATTTTTATATTACTATTTTCTGCATTCATGCTCCTTTTTAGATAAAACCCCTGCTATGGAGGGTAAGAAGTTTTGTAGGGATACAAAAGTCTTTCATTAAGAACATCTGCTCCTCAAGAGGGCTTCTTCAATCCTGGAAATTATTCCAAGAACAATTACAAGTATGTCTGAGTTTGGAGAACTGAGTTGTTTCTGCATTCAAATGAAGGCCAACTTCTGAGCATGTCAGGTCAAAGACAAGTGGCTTCTGTGGGCTTCCAGGGAATGTATCTGTATCAACATTTCGTTTATTAAAAGCAACAACAAAATTATTCACTGTATTTTTAATACTAACACTGGGATAAAATAATGGCCAGATGGCCAGATGTTCATTCTTTTAAATCTCCAAATTGCATTTATGTGACTTATTCCCTTAGAATAACTCTTAAAGGTTTATGTCATAGAGACTCTGGATTTCTTTCAAGTTGTATAAAGTTTTAGGCAAGTATTTCTGGTAGGATTGAGCCCACTTCCTAATTGGGTTTTAAAATTGCCACTTTACCTTTCCTCTTTCTCAATTTGACTTATGATTCATTAGATAGTTACAATGAGGAAGGAACTGTCTTAAGAATTAAATTTCTTAAGGCTGAAAATAGGCAATAAACCAGAGAAAGACAGTCCTCTTTCCCACAGAATTTCCTGTTCATTCTCTGTTTCTCTTTTCTCTGTGTCTGTCAAACTATTTTCTTCTTTCTCTCCCTCAGTTTCTTCTCTGATCACAAATGCACTTCACAATCAAGAAATCCAGTGGTAATATTTTTGTTACATACAAAACTGAACTCATCATGTCCGCCTTCCCTGGGTCTACAGGTTTTCTTGTAGGCCTCAACACTATTAATAACATTGCCTTTGCTCTCTTCTCATTGATCCAAATCAAAAAGTGGTCACTCTCAACTCCTCTTATCTCTTCCATCTCTTACAATGAATTGGTCACTAAAATCCATTGCAACCTTCAAAAGACGTTCTTAATCTATCCCTTCTGTCCATTTCACCATCACTGTCTTAGCTATTGTTTCATTGTGTCTCACTTGGACCTTTGTAGTAGGCAAATGGAATTCACACTAGCTATCCCTTTACTCAGATCCATCTGCTTGTATCACTTAAGAGATCTTTCTAAAATGGGAAACTGGCCATTCACATTCTGGCTTAAAATGTTTTCAATGGTGCTTTACTCCCTGCAGTTGAAATTCAAATTCTTCTGTGTAGCATATACACATGGCCCTTTTGTGATCTGTGCTCTTCTGGATATTTCTCCTCTGTGCATCCACATTATTGAGCCATACTTTATCCTTCCACGAGCACCACAGTCTTGTGGTTTCACTTCTTTACTCATGTTCTTCATTGGTCTGTAATGCCCATACATCCCTTTTCTGCATGGGAATTCCTTATCAAGGCATAGCTCAGTATTACCTTACCTGCGAAACCTTTCATTATTCCTGTTCTTCTTGCCTCTTCTTCACTTCTACCACAGCACATAATTATAACAAGCCATTTACCTCATGCACTTAAACTATTGTCATGTCTCTCTCTCACACCAGATTGAGAGTTATGTGAAGGTAAGGTATCTTTTTGATTTTCTTTGTATTCCTGGTATCCAGCACCATACACCACATATAATATGCTGTCATTAAACAACAGGTAAGTGAATGCTGATCATCTTCTGTGTGGTTCTGCAGCTTTCAGCACAGTTGGCTGTCAGTCCTTCTGGAATTCTCGAAGCATTTGTTTTCCAAAGCATTGCTCTCTTCTTATTTCTCTATACCTCTCCAGACCATCTTTTATCCAGATCATGAGGAATCAAGGAATCAAAGGTCTAAAAAGATTTACAGACCATAATAATCATGAAAACAAATAATATCTTGTTTATATCAGAACATAAAACTCAGTGTGGAGCTAGGATAATTTAGACAGAAATTAAAGTTAGGCAACTCCTATTTCCTGTTTATATCTAGTAAGCCATTCAAGGCAATTAATGTGATTGCAAAACTCTTAGAGTGATAATTCCGTTCTAAAAGGTGAATCTCACTGCCTTGGCCTCACCTCACTGATAGGTATGTGGAGTCCAGAGTCCAAATGGGAGGCAAATGCTTAATTCAGTGGAGATAACGCTTGCTGTCCTTTGGAGACACTCTTTTGGGAAAGCAGAAATGGGAATTCTTCTCCTAGAAGGACAGGCTTGCTGCTTCAGTGATTGTTTTTGTTTGTTTGTTTATAGTCCATCCTTCACCAACTTCCCTATTTGTCTTCTTGGGATTAGAGAAAGCAAGAATCATGTTCACTTCTCACTCAATTCATAGCCTTATTATTGGTGGCTTATTTGGCTTTGGCATTGGGTGCAGGCCATAGCTTTATAGAGGAAAATTTCATTATCTTAAAGGATGGGGATTATCTCATAATTCTGCTTATGTCCCATGATGGAAAGAACACAATTTACCAAAAATTCTTTTAAAAAGTGTGTGTGTGTGTGTGTGTGTGTGTGTTTTCAAACAAACTGCTTCCCCCTAACTACACAGATTGAAGATTAAAGAAAATCACAGATCCTCTTTATGACTCATCATAAATTGTGCCTGGCCCTGGCCATACAGCTATCTGAAGGCTGATTTAGTACAATGATGAGGTTCCTTAATGTTCACTGAAAAAATTCACCTATCTTCTCTTCCTGGATGTCCAATGTCCTCAGCTTTGCCCCTTTTGATAAAGGTACCAAGAACATATATTGGGGAAATGTCATCTTCTTCAATAAAGAGTGCTGAGGAAACTGGATATCCATGAGCAGAAGAGTAAAACTAGATCCCTATTCCTCATGATACATGAAAATTAACTCGATGTATTAGAGACTTAAACTTTTGAGACCCAAAACTGTAAAACTACGAGAAGAAATCTTGGGGAAAACACTCCAGGACATTGGTCTAGGCAAAGATTTTATGGCTAAGACTTCAAAGGCACAGGCAACAAAAATAATGGTACTATATTAAACTAAAAAGTTTCAGCACAGCAAAAGAAAAAATCAACAGAGTGAAAAGACAACCTGCAGAATGGGAGAAAATATTTGCAAACTATGCATCTGACAGGAGAGTAATATCTAGAATATACAAGAAACTCAATTCAACAGCAAAAAAAAAATCCCATTGAAAAGTAGGTAAAGGCTATGAATAGTCATTTCTCAAAAAAAAAAAAAAAGACCCATACAAATGGCCAACAGGTATATAAAAAAGGCTCAATGTCAGTAGCCATCAGGGAAATACAAATCAAAACCACAGTGAGATAGCATCTTACCTCAGTTACAATGGCTGTTATAAAACGGACAAGAAAATAACAAATGCTAGCAAGGATGAGGAGATTAAGGAACTCAAACACTGTTGGTGGGAATGTTAATTTGCACAGACATTATGGAAAACACTATGGAAGACTCTCAAAAAAACTAAAAATAGAACTATCATATAATCCAGCAATCACACTGCTGGGTATATACCCAAAGGAAAGGAAGTCACTATGTCAAAGGCACACCTGCTCCCCCATGTTTACTGCAGCACTGCTACCAACAGCAGCGATATGGAATCAACCTAAGGATCCATCAATGAATGAATGGATAAAGAAAATGAGGAATATGTGTGTGTGTGTGTGTGTGTGTGTATATATATATATATACACACACATATATGTGTATATATAAATGAGGAATATGTGTGTGTATATACATACACACACACACAACAGCATACTATTACACACACACACACACAATAGCATACTATTATATATACACATATATATGTGTATATATAAATGAGGAATATGTGTGTGTGTATATATACACACACACACACACACACACACACACAACAGCATACTATTTGGCCATAAAAAAGAGTATAATCCTGTCATTTGCAGCAACATGGGTGGAACTCGAGGTCATAAGTGAAATAAGCCGGATGCAGAAAGGCAAATATCACATGTTCTAACTCATATGTGGGAGCTAAAATAGTTGATCTCATGGAGGTAGAGAGTAAAATGATGGTTATCAGAAGCCAGGAAGCATGAAGGAGGTGGAGATGAAGAGAAGTAGGTTAATTGGAACAAACATACTGTTAGATGGAAGAACTAAGTTCTAATGCTTGCTGGCACAGTAGAACGACTATAGTTAATAACAAAATATTGTATATTTCAGAATAGCTAGAAGATTGGAAATGTTCCCAACACAAAGAAATGATAAATAATCAAGGTGATAAATATCCTAAACACCCTGATTTGCTCATTACACATTATATGCATGTATCAAAATACCACATGTACCCCATAAATATGTACAATCGTTATGTATTAATAGAAACTTTTTAAAAAAGAAGTCCTTTTAGTTATGGAACGCTTCAACTCTGTGGTGTGTTGGCAGCTGCTCCACATTTCAAAAAGAAGTGTCCTGGCCTAAGACATTAGAGGCACAGGAAGTATTAGGAAAGGACTTCCCAAGTGTTGGGCCAACTCTATGGTATCTCATTCTTTTACTTCTGAGTGGGTAAAAAACTCAATGAAACATGCACTTTCTCATCCCCTGCCTTCCTCTGAACTTCTATCTTCCTTCCATGGCCTGCTGCTCCTTGTCAGCTTTATTCTCCCTCTCCCCAATAGTTCCCAAAGGGAGAAAGATACCAAACCCATGCCCAGGATCAGAGTGGGGGCAGCCTGGGCATTCCCTTTGCCCAAATCCTTGTCCTACAGAGCAGAGAGGCAGATTCTGTATTTCCTACAAAGGCTAACCCTGAGGACACCAGTGCTTTCCTTGTTCACTTGGTGACTGTCCATCTTGAAGGAAAATTATACTCCTCATGATGGTTAACCTTATGTGCTAACTTGGCTGGTCCATGATACCCAGTTTTTGTTCAAATACCAGTCTGGATATTGCTGTGAAGGTATTTGATGTGATTAATATTTAAATCAGTAGACTTTGAGTAAAGTAGACTATTCTCCATAATGTGGATGAGCCGTATCCAATCAGTTGAAGACTTTAAGAGAAAAGACTGATGTCTCCCAAGAAGGGAAGAAATCTTCCCCCAGTCTGCCTTTGGACTCAAGACTGCAACATCAACCCCTCTCTGGGTCTCCAGCCCACTGTCCTGCCTGCAGATTCTTATTTGGGTTAGCTAGCCTTCACAATCGTGTGAGCCAGTTCCTTAAAATAAATACCCCACACCTGTATACACACACACAAGCACACACACATTCTCTTTTTTTAGATTCTGGGGTACATGTAAAAGTTTGTTACATAGGTTAATTTGTGTCACTGGGGTTTGTTGTACAGATTATTTCATCACTCAGGTATTAAGCCCAGTACCCAATAGTTATCTTTTCTGTTCCTCTCCCTCCTCCCACCCTCCTCACTAAGTAGACCCAAGTATCCGTTGTTTTCCTCTTTGTGTTAATGAGTTCTTATCATTCAGCTGCCACTTGTAAGTGTGAACTTGCACTATTTGGTTTTCTGTTCCTGCATTAGTTTCTTAATGATAATAGCCTCCAGTTCCACTCCTGTCCCCACAAAACACATGTTCTTGTTCTTTTTTAATGGCTGCAATAGTATTCCATGATGTATATGTACCACATTTTCTTCATCCAATCTGTCATAGATGGACATCTAAGTTGATTTCATTTGTTTGTTATTATTGTTATTGGTGCTGCAATGAACATTCACATGCATGTATCTTTATGGTAGAATGATTTATACTCCTCTGAGTATGTACTCAGTAACGGTATTATTGGGTTGAATGGTAGTTCTGCTTTTAGCTCTTTGAAAACTCACCATACCGCTTTTCATAATGGTTGAACTAATTTACCAACAGCGTATAAGTGATCCCTTTTCTCCACAACCTTGCCAGCATCTGTTATTTTTTTGACTTTTTAATAATAGCCATTCTAACTGATATGAGTGGTATCTCATTGTGGTTTTGATTTGCATTTATCTAATGATCAGTGATATTGAGCTTTTTTCATATGATTGTTGGCCACATGTATGTCTTCTTTTGGAAAGTGGGTCTGTTCATGTCCTTTGCCCACTTTTTAATGGGGTTGTTTTTCTGTTGTAAATTTGCTTAAGTTCCTTATAGATGCTGGATGTTAGATCTTTGTCAGATGCATAGTTTGCAAATATTTTCTCCCATTCTGTAGGTTGCCTGTTTATTGACAGTTTCTTTAGATGTGCAGAAGCTCCTTAGTTTAATTAGATCCCATTTGTCAACTTTTTCTTTTGTTGCAATTGCTTTTGGTGTCCTTCTTATGAAACGTTTGCCCATTCCTATGTCCAGGATGATATTGCCTGGGTTGTCTTCCAGGATTTTTATAGTTTGGGGTTTTACATTTAAGTCTTCAATCCATCTTGAGTTGATTTTTGTATATGATGTAAGAAAAGGGTCCAGCTTTTATCTTCTGCATATGGCTAGCCAGTTATCTCAGCACCATTTGTTGAATAGGAAGTCTTTTCCCCATTGCTTGTTTTTGTCAGCTTTGTTGGAGATCAGATAGGTGTAGGTGCGTGACCTTATTTCTGGGCTCTTTATTCTGTTCCATTGGTCTATGTCCCTGTTTTTGGACCAGTACCATGCTGTTTTGGTTACTGTAGTTTTACAGTATAGTTTGAAGTCAGGTAATGTGATGCCTCCAGCCTTGTTCTTTTTGCTTAGGATTGCTTTGGCTATTTGGGCTTTTTTTTGTTGGGGGGGTTCCATATAAATTTTAAAATAGTTTTTTCTAGTTCTGTGAGGAATGTCACTGGTAGTTTAATAGGAATAGCATTGAATCTGCAAATTGCTTTGAGCAGTATAGCCATTTTAATGATATTGATTCTTCCTATTGATGAGTATGGATGTTTTTTCATTTTTTGTGTGTCTTCTCTGATTCCTTTGAACAGTGTTTTGTTATTCTCATTGCAGAGATCTTCTACCTCCTTGGTTGACTGTATTCTTAGATATTTTATTCTTTTTCACACACACATTCTGTTGGTTCTGTTGCTCTGAAAAACCCTGACTATCACATCCTTAAAGGCACAAGCCCAAGACTCCTGAAACCAAAGGAGAGGATGTGTAGAACCAATATATTTTCAGGCTCATTAGTTCCTCATTTGGTTTATATACACCACCAATTACATTGCACACTTTGCAAGTGATTACCCAGAGGGTTTCTAGGATATCTCTGGAGTGACCAGATGATTGCAGTGGGACTAAGGTGGCAAATTTGATTTTACATCTAAATTCATTTTTCAGATATGTTGGTATATTAAAGCTGCTTCTCCTTTTTGTACTGTTTCCTTGGTGATTCTGTCTAAAATGTGCATTTTGTTTCTCTGTTCTGTTCTAAGGAATAATTCCTCTTTGTTTTCTGTAAAATCATCCTAGTTAGTCTTAGTGTTTTGCCTGGTGCCTGACACTCCTTTTCATTGCATACCTTGGTATAGAGTCAACAGATATATAAACACACACACACACACACACGTAATGGATATATGAAATCTAAGAATCTAGTAAAAAATTGATTCCATTGCTTGGAGCACCATTAAAAGTAATCAGTGAAATATTTGACTTCCTTAACTCCTTTCTGGATTGAAATGAAAAATTAATAAATTAACACATAGAGTGTGCCATATTCCAAGAGGATCTAGTAACAGAAGCTTCAGGAAAGTAAGATTTATGAAATATTCCCACATATCTGCTAATTCACATTCATGTAATTATCCCCCAATTTTTTCAAAGTGCTATAGAAACGAGAAGTCTAAGTAAGAAAATGGCAATGACTTTTAATGAAAGCATTAAAATTAAGTCAACACTAAGATAGCTGGAAGCTGTTCACTATTCCATTTGGTTGAACTAGTTTCTTGGAAAATAATAAAATGAGTCAACATGAGTAGATACACACAAATGACCTATTAGATGGATGAACCATATTGGTAGCATCTGTGCTTACGTAAGACGACTCTGTATTTTGGTCTTTAAAATATATTCTTCTCATCTTTTGACCACTGCTAAAAGCAAACAAACAAATAAAATGGTAAATAAAATGTGACTTCAAAATGCCTGTCTCTTTACAAAAATGATCCAAAGAGGAAATGAAAGTTTTGAGCTCTTTGAGTCCTTGGGTTTATTCTTCTCTCTATAAAGGGGTTGGAAGAGATCAGAAGTTTCTGAACTAAGCCAATCACCAGGGAACCCTGGAGATAATAGCTGCACATTCCCAAGCTCCTACCCAGGCTAATTAAGTTAGAATCCCAGAAATAGAGCTCTGGAATCTGAGGTTGCAAAAAGCTTTTCTACTTTAATCTACGATAGATATATAAATCTTCTCACAGTCAAAACATCTAGGATTTTATAGGGGAAAGATGGCTGGGCTTTTTCTTCCATTTAAAAAATGTATTGTAATGATAGCACTAACACAAATTACTGAGAGGGAAAAAAGGTCATCTTTATTAGCTCCATTTAATATGTTGTTTTAATTCTTCCATGGTGGCTAAAGACTTTTAGGAATTGCAACAACAAAAAGTAAATATTAGGAACTGATTTTATTTCAGTTTTAATAAGATTTAGAATATTTTCATTGTTGCAGACTTACTCACGTCCCTGCCCTACCCCAAGGAAACTTCCATAGGCTCCCTGTCTTTCAGCATCAGGCCCACCCTACTCCCAGTAAAGGAAGGCTGTGTTAGCTTCCCTCTGGGGTACAGCATTTATTTGGCAACTCTGACCCTGCTTCAACTTCTCTGCAAAGTCTGATTCTTCAATTAGAAACCACCCCGCTCTGTATGAGTTCATCTGTGTAGGAATTGATTGAAAGTGGGGTATGGAATTGATTGAAAGTTGAGTATTGGCCTGGCGCAGTGGTTCACGCCTTTAATCCCAGCACTTTGGGAGGCCGAAGCGGGCGGATCACGAGGTCAGTCCTGGCTAACACGGTGAAACCCCGTCTCTACCAAAAATACAAAAAATTAGCCGGGCGTGGTGGCGGGCGCCTGTAGTCCCGGCTACTAAGGAGGCCGAGGCAGGAGAATGGCGTGAACCCAGGAGGCGGAGCTTGCGGTGAGCCGAGATCGCGCCACTGCACTCCAGCCTGGGTGACAGAGCGAGACTCCACCTCAAAAAAAAAAAAAAAAAAAGAAAGTTGCGTATTGAAAGTTGGTACAAATGGAATTCACATTTTATATTTATTTCTATTGCATTTCCCCACAGTGCCTGGCTTAGGGTGCTAAGCCATGCTGTGAAGTAAAAGAAAAGGAGCACAAAAGAAGGCCACATTTGGTCTGCCAGGGCCAGCAGCCCAGGATCCAGCCTCTGCACACAGCCCATGGAGCTCTCAAGGCTATTATTTTGAAACCCTGGTGTTCAAGGTCTCTTAAACATCATTACTTCACTTAAAAACTTCTAAGTAGCATAGATATAGTCTCTCTAAAATTACCTAAATCCTCCTTAAGTTTATTCATACTTTTAACTTTTCCTATCTTCATGCTGGATGTTCTAACGACTTCCAATGACTCACCTTGTAAAGGCCTGTATCCTTGTGTTGGATCAGAAGCAATATTTTTTCTTTTTTTAATTTTACTTTAAGTTCTGGGATACATGTGCAGTTCAGGACGTGCAGGTTTGTTACATAGGTATACATGTGCCATGGTAGTTTTAGAAGCAATATTTTTTCAAGTTTAATGTATTGACATTCTAGAGTTTAAGTCATTCTTCATCCTTTTTATCTGAGGGCACTAAGAACACATAAGGAAGAGAACAAAGTTGTCGCTTCAGTGGAGCTTATTTCTGGGGAAAGGAGACAGAACATTAAAAATCAAATAAATACATAATACAGTGGCTAGGCAGAGTTCACATGGGGTGGCCAGGAGAGCTTTTCAAGGGCTTAGGCCCTGTGCAGTTGTAGAGGGCCCCGAATTCAGAAGGGCCTGCACCTGGGGCTTAATGCCCTGTGGTTATTGTCCTGATAGTCATAATCTCATCTTTGCATCTGGGTTTTGTAAGTGAAATCTTATGGGACAATGGGGCATGGCGTGGAGACTTGGAGCCTCAGCCCAATCCTGCCTCCTGCCACTGCCCAGGACAAGTTCCCAGACACCTGCTCCCGACCTTCTGGCACTCCAGGCCCCATGGGGCCACCCCATTCATGCATCCACCCCTTGACCGCTGCCACCGTGTGGCCCCAGCTGGGACCTAAACAAGAGCATGGGAAGGGTCAGGATTGGGCACATACGCTCTGTGCCATCTCAGATGGGGTGTGGCCAGGGCTGTCTTCATCCCAGAGTTTGTAGCACCACAGTGCATTCAGTGGGTGACTCAGTGAGGGCAAGCCTCTCTCCCACCCCGATCTAGGTACCTAGGGCATCGTGGTGCTCACCTGCAACTTAGTGCCTTGTGCAGCTCTCTGGCTGCCAGGTTCCCCTTCCCATTGACTGCCAGATGATTGATGTGCCATGCCCAGGAAGTTGGGCCAGGCATCTTTCCTTCCTCCAGGCCGACCACAGTGGATGGGCACCCCATGTGCTTCTGAAGGTCTGTTCTCAGTCTACAAGCATCCTGTGTTTTAGAGCATAGCATTAAATAGCAAGTTAAAAAACAACAAGTTGAGAAAGAGGTCATGAAGAAAAGAAAAAAGCTTCCTATTTTAGTACTTTTAACAGCATTCTTCCCCTGCTTTTTGAACCAGATATCTCATATTTTTTTTTGTACTGGGTCCTTCAGAATAAGTAGCTGGTTTTGGGGTCATGGGAGAGAGAGCAATGGGTGAAGAAGCTCTGGTTTATTCAGGGTGATCAGGGACAGAGGGCCTTTCTGATACGTTGTCGTTTGGACAAAATCTAGAAGGAGGTGACAGTGAGCCATGTGAATATCTAGGTGAGAGGGTTTCAGGTAGTGTGAAGAGCCAGTGCAAAGGCTCTATGGCAGGAGTGTGCCAGTGTATTGTAGGAGCTGCTGGGAAACCATTGTAACTTAAGCAAAAGGAACACGGGTGGAAAGGTAGAAGATGAGGTTGCAGCAATTGTGGAGTGGGAGCCTATTAGGTAGGACATGGCAGTCTATTGTAAGGACTTTGGATTTTACTTTAAAATGAAAAATCACTAGAGATATTTTAATACGTTAGATCACTGAGGAACCTACTAAAGAATGGCTTGGTATGATTTATACTTCAGAGGAATTATCCACGAGGTCTCACTCAGCATTTGCATATAACAGCTCTGTTCCTCTCCCATCCAACATCCTTCCCTATCCCTTTGTCCTGTTCACTCCTCCTTCATAGAGCACTTAACATTACCCTGCATATTACATGTGCCTTTATTTATCTGTCCCCTCAGACTAGAATACAAACTTCAGGAGTGCAGTGACTTGTTCACCAGTGTCCCTGAAGCCTAGATCATTGTCTGAGGCTTACTGAGTGCTCAATAATCATGCGCTGGTTGATAAATGAATAGATCCATTAGGACACTGTATAGAGCATCTTGAGGTTGGATAATGTAGTGCTCCCTCACCTCCACGGCCTCTGCAGATCCTCCTCCAGGGTCTCCCAGGTGCTCCCTCAACACCACGGCCTCTGCAGATCCTCCTCCAGGGTCTCCCAGGTGCTCCCTCACCTCCATGGCCTGTGCGGATCCCCACCCAGTATATCCAAGGTGCTCCCTCACCTCCACAGCCTCTGCAGATCCTCCCCCCAGAATCTCCCGGGTGCTCCCTCACCTCTGTGGCCTCTGCAGATCCTCCCTCAGAGCCTCCCAGGTGCTTCTTCACCTCCATGGCCTCTGCAGATCCTCATCCAGAGCCATCAAGGCCACCCACTCCACTCATGGAAATGTGTCACCGTTAGACAGTTCCTGCAGATATAAACCTAAATCTAACTGCATTAACCTCCATCCACGGTCGTTCCTCTGCCTCTTTGTCTTTCTGTTTGTTTTCATTTTTAAATGTTTTCCCTGGATATCCAGGTAATGTTTTTGCTTATTACAGAACATGTGGAAAGAACAGGGGCTAATAAAGTGTACTGGTCAAGAGCATGGGCTCTACAGCCTCGCAGAGCTGGATTCAAACCCTACTTCCTTCACCTACTAGCTGTATGACCTCGGAAAAGACAATTACCCTCCATGGCCCTCAGTTTTCCCATCAATAATATGGGGACATACTATTTTCTCACCAAATTGTTCTAAGAAATAAGAGAGGCAACATTTGTGAGGTGCTTGAAACAGCGCTTAGTGGTAGTTCATGCAGTCTAAATAGGGTAGATTTTTTTAATTAAAGAAAAAGAACAAAACAAAATTATTTTATAATCCCAGCACTCAGATAGAATCAAATGCAGTTTATGACAACGTTCCTTGTATTTGAAGATGGTTTCGTATTCCCCACAAGGCTTCATACCTCTAAGTTAACTCTCTCCAGATCCCTGAGCCAGCACGACATAGAGCAATAGCAACTGAGTTGAACCAGGTACTGGGCCATCTTGGTCATCTTCCTGAATCCTTTCCACTTTATCAATGGCCTCCTTTTTACGTATGTCTCCCAGAACCGGATACAACACGAGACTATCACCTCGATCTAGATTTAGATTTTTAAGAACACAGCTTGGGTTTGCTGTGACTCATTTCCCCCAGGATTTTTTTCTCAACTTTCATCCTATCTTATATAATGTCTTCATCTTCAGTATTGTATTATACATTTATCTGACTGAATGACATTTCATTAGTTGAATCCATAAATCTAGCCCATAGGTTTCATTTTGAATCTTGATTTTATCATCCAGTATATGAGCTGCACACTCCACAAGTATATTTTCTATGTTTATAACTATGTTCTTAATGAAAGCATTAACCTAGGACATGCTACCAATTACCTTTCTCATGTTCGACAACTACCCATCAATCTATATCCATCTAAATTTACCGTTTTCTAGGATATGTATTTATCTATAGTGATATCATTAAAATATTCTTGTCAGATGCTATGTTAAAAGCAAGATTCATCATCTCTATGGACCGAATTGTGACCCCCACCCCACCTTGAGTTCATATGCTGAAGCACTAACCCCTAGTGTGACTGTATTTGGAGATGGGGCCTTCAGCAAGTAATTAAGGTTAAATAAGGTCATAAAGGTGGGATCCTAATCCAACAGGATTGGTGACCTTCTCCTGCCCCCTCTTTCCACACTCAGGCATCAAGGAAAGGCCACGTAAGCACACCGTGAGAATGCAGTAATCTGCAAGCCAGGAAGAGAGACCTCACCAGAAAATGATCATGCAGGTACATTGCTGTCAGACTTACATCCTCCAGAACTGTGAGAAAATAAATTGTTGAATCTAGCCAGTCTATAGTATTTTCTTGTGGCAGCCCGATGGAATTTGAATATTTGTCCCACCAAATCTCGTTGAATTGTAATTCCCACTGTTGGAGGTAGGGCTTGGTGGGAAGGGTTTGGTTCGTGGGGGTGGGTCCCTCATGTCTTGGTGCTGTCCTTGCGGTAGTAAGCGACCTCTCATTAGATCTGGTTGTTTAAATATATGGCGCCTCCCCCCACCCCACTCCGCCTCGTTGTTGCTCCTGTTCTCATCATGTGAGCAATGGGCCTGCTCCTGCTTTGCCTTCTGCCATGAATAAGAGCTTCCTGATACCTCTTCAAAGCTGAGCAGATGTTGGTGGCATGCTTGTACAGCCTGTGGAACCGTGAGCCAAATAAGTCTCTTTTCGTTTTAAATTACCCAGCCTCAGGTATTTCTTTATAGCAATGCAACAACAGCCTAATAGACAGTCCAAGCAAACTAACGCAACCATCTTTGTAATATTTTCCATAGCTTGCAGAATAATAACCCCACCCAAAAAGGGGATAAATTAAGTTCAGTGAAATTTTCTCTTAGTGAACCAATCCTGACTTCCAGGAATGATTTTTTCTTTTCTAAGTGATCACAAAACCTTTGTTAAATGATGATTTCTAGGCTTTTTCCTGGTATCAACATTAAATATAGAAGTTTCTAGTTTCAAGAAGTCACATTATTTTCCTTTTGAAAAGTCCAAACTTTTGATCATGTGTTATCTTCTGGCATTATTCTGGACCACCACTATTTCTCAGAGATTGCTCTTGGTAGAGATACATGATATCACTCCTGCGATTTCTCTTAGCAGCCTGTAACCTGGTAAATGTGTAATGATATGAGTCAAAACATTTGTAAGTTTCCATTTCCCCATGTCTCATTTTTGTATCTCCTGGGCCCAGCACAGTGCCTGGTCTGTGGTAGGAGCTCAATAACTTTTTACTCAGATGAAACCAAACTTACTGAAGAATGAATGGGGGTATCCAGTGCCAAAAACGCAGAGTTGTTAAAAGGTTTAAGGGATACTGAATGTGAATGTGGGCATGGCTAGTAAACTCTAAAGCACAATTTAAAAAGTCTCAAATTCTAATCATACCTAAGGGAGTCTACCAGGAAACATAAGTGGGTAATACCTTAGGGGTATAAGAGATAATAGGGAATGGATCTTGTCATACTGAGGTTTCATGAACCTGGCTACAGAGCGTATTGGGTAGCATCTGCTAACTGTTGTGTCTGATGAATGCCAACATACACAATGGCCCAAACATCACAGACGATTACTTCTTGCTCACCCAATCTTGTTTTTAGTTGGTGCAGGGAAAGAGGAGGAAAGAGTGGAAAAGGAGACTGTCTTCCACACTGTCATTCAGGGAAACAAAAGGGCAAAGAGCTGGGAGGGCTGCTCATGGTGGGTTTGTATGGGCCAGACCTGGAGGAAGTGCCCATCGCTTTCATTCACATTTCACATGATGTGGTGGAGGCTGAGAAATGCAATCTAGCTGTGTGCCTGGGATGAAGTGAAGCAGTTTGGTGAATAGCCAGCCTGTTTCTAATTTTAAATCTGGGTAACTACTAAAAATTTTTACAAACACTACCTGGCCAATGCTGTGTGGGCCAAACAAAACATATTTGGAGACTGAATGCAGCCCAGGGGCCTCCCATTTGCAACTCTGCACTGTGTAAATGTTAAGTACCATATTATTACCTAGGATGTAATTCTTGGGGGTATTGAGATCCGAGCTCATTTAAAGTGTTGGGTTTAGAATGTGGTGGGTTTTTTTAAAAAAAACTTTTCATTCTTCTCATATGGAAACCTCTCTAGCTCTTTTATTATTTTACACGCTGTTTTCTTGACTCCCGTTGTTTAAAAGCAGCATGTAAGAGAGTATTTTACATGCACCTCATTTTCCTCCGAACTTTTTAATAGTAATTGCCAGTCACCTTCTCTCACTTTTGCCCCAGATGATTTTCTTACTGGAACAGCCACCCTTGCCAAGTCTTTTCTAACAAACTGACCAGACTGGTTTCACTTTTGTCTGGTAGGAGACAGTGGAGCCAAATGGGAGCCCTCCTAAGGCTGCCTGGCAGCCTCTCAGACCTCCTCTCACCCCCTTTCTATCCTTCCTCTCTTTACCCACAATGCAGCACTCAGGTACTCCAGATCTATTATACCAACAGGGAAATACCAGCAGGGAGAAAAATGAGTCATATTTGAAGTAAAAGTAAACTCTAAAAACAAATTTTAATTTCCAATCACTTGAAACCATCTCCCACCCCAACAACCCTTTAATGAACAAATAGGTGACTTTGCTTAAGGCCTTAATCTACTTTAATGTTGCAAATAATTCCTGAGGAAAGATATGTATTTGCTCCAGATTGCAGGGAAATGTAACACTGATTAGTGGAAACTACCAAAATGAATGAAGGTTGTTTTTCTCAAGAAGCCTGTAGTCTAGAGGAAATAAAAAGGCACACATTAAAGAGCCTGTGTTAGTAGGAATATATTGATAGGTTTAAAAAAGAGATGAAGGAAATAAATCTTGACAATGATGTGCAGAAATCGACCAAAGCCTAGTGTTTATTTAGTAACGGTGTCTAAATACTTGGTGATGTCTTGGTCCATTCAGGCTACTATAACAAAATACCATAAACTGAGTGGTTTATAAAAAACAGAAATGTATTCCTTACAGTCCTGGAAGCTGGAAAATCCAAGATCCAAAGTGCCAGCCAATTTGGTGTCTGGTTAGGGTCTGTTTCCTGGCTCATAGATGGCATCTTCTCACTGTGTCTTCACATGGTGAAAGAGGCAAACAGACTCCCTTGGAACTATTTTATAAGGGCACCAATCCCATTCATGAGGGCAGAGTCCTCGTGATTTAATCACACCCCAAAAGCCCTACCTGAAAATAATATCACACTGGTAGTTAGGTTTCGACATATGAATTTTAGGGGGACACAAACATTCGGACTATAGCAGAGAGTGTAGTAATTGTTACAACCAGCCAGGAGAACAATTTATCAGGATGCATAAAAATCTTGATGTACATTTCCTTTGTAAAGCAATTTTACTTCTAAATGCTTATCTTAAAGAAATAATAAGTTAGGTATAGTAACATATCTTTATGTAATTGATTTAATTATAGCATGGTATATAATGGAAAAACTTGGAAACACTTGAGTATACATTTGTAAGAGACTGCTTAAATAAATTATTTCTATACACATATAGAAAGAAGCACCATGTAATCATTTTAAAAGATGAGGCACATCTCTACAGGTTGAAATTTAAAGACATCTACTATTTACAGGAAGTAATAAAAGGAGATTAATTAAACACAGTATAATCCTAATTAGGGAACATTGTTTTTATAGTAGCATTAGAATATCTAAAAGGACATTCACTAAATTATGTACCATAGTCAGTAGAGGGGATCCTAGAAAATGTCAGAATTATAATTTTATCACTATCTATGCTCATCATCATCACCATTATAACCTTCATCATCATTTGGGAGGAGCATACTACGTATCAGACACTAAATTAGGCCATATGAAAATATGACCTCATTAAATCCCTGTGACAACTCTGTTAGGTATTGCTCTGCAGAATTTAAATATGTAAAAAGCAAGGTACAGAAAGGTAACTTGGCCAAGGTCGCACAGTTAATGAGTTGCTGAGCTGGACTCAAACAGCTCTATCTTACTTAAAAGTTCACACTAACCCCAAAACACCGTAACTGTAAGCTATCTTACCCAGCCTCAAAAAAGTGTATAAATCTAATGTGGTGGGAATATACAACCGAAAATGACAGTGGCAACAACAATAATAATAATAACTAAAGCTTATTTAGTGCTTCTTGTTTACCAAACTCTATTCTAAGTGTTTTGTATTTAATAATGTGTTTAAACTTCACGGCAACTGTGTGATAGATACTATTATTAGCCCACTTCACAGAAAGGAAAACTGAGGCCCAAAGAAGGTCTGAAACTTTTTCAAGGTCACAGTTTCAGGATCTTAATGTTTAGTTACTCTACTTGCACTACCTCTAAAATTAGCACAAGAAAGGAATCAATGGATTTTTATGAGAGATCAAGGGACAAGATTACTTCCCAATAGAGATTTGCAAATCTTCTGAGGCTGAGGACCTTTTCTGCCTCTTCTCCTCTGTGTTTCCAGGGCCTAGAAAAGAGGCTGATGAATAAGACCTGAAATAAATGTTTGTTGAAAGGATGAACGAGCATCCTGGAGGAGGCGTTTCAGCAGGACCTTGCAGAACCGTTAGATTTGGGCTGTACATACGTATGTCAGGTGAGCAGGTTCACTTCAGACAGAAGATACGACGTGAGTTAATGCACTGAGGCAGTGAAGTCTGGGTCCTATAGAGGCAACATAAAGAATGAGTATTTGGCTGAACATTAAAGTTCACGAAAGGGGAAATGAAAGATCAGTTTGAAAAAATAGGCTAGAATCAAGTCATAAAGAATTTTAAATGTCAGGCAAAGGAGTTTGAGTTCTAATTCGTAAACAAAGAGGGATTTGTTTCAAAATTGTTTTAGCAAAAGTTTAACAGATTTTTAAAGCTGGCCATTAGGTAACCATGAATAAGACGAAATAGAAAAGGAGAAACTAGAACAGGGGTCGATTAAGAGTATTCACTAACAGTACAAATGAAAAATTGTGAGAATCCAAGTGAATGAAGTTATACTAAGGATAGAGAGGAGAAGGATGCAGAAGATATTGGGAACACAGATGTGTAAAATGTCTACTTGGAATTGATCCAAGTAGGGCATTGAGGTTTTTTAAAAATGACTGCAGATTTTTTTACATCCCTCCCACTGGGAAATGGGGTTTATGTTCCCTCTTCTTGAACATAGCAGGCTGTGGCTGCGTCAATCAACAGAATGAGGTGGAAGAGACACTAGGTGACTTCCAAGGCTTGGTCATAGAAGTCACGCAGCTTCCACCAGGCCAGTCATCTTATTAGAGGGTCGTCTAATTACCCTGAGATGTCCATTGTGGAGAGGCCACATGGAGGTACTCCAGTCAACTACCCCAGATGAACCCTCTCTCCCAGCTATCCCCAGCAAAGTTCCAGAGTCCGTGAGTGGACCATCTTGAACCCTCCAGACCAGCCCATCTGCCAGTTTAGTGCCTCCAAGTGACTGCATTCAAGGCCAGTGGAGCTAAAAGAATTGCCCAGCTGAGCCCTGCATGAATTCCTGACCCATAATATTGTGAGTTATGTTAAAATTTTTATTTTAAGCCATTAAGCATTGAAGATTATTTGTTACAACGCAATAGATAACTGGAACATGGAACAATCGTGTAATTTATCACAAAACCCAGGGCGTCTGGGGTGGGGGGTGCAAGTCAGTGTTAACGATTTTGCCAAAACAGATAGATATGGTTTGTAGAGACGGTTTTCCTATCTATAAGCTTCTTGAGATCCTGCTCGTTATTACATCACCAACCCCCAGCCTTGTGCATTAGTAAACATTTATTGATGAAATAAATCAGTTTGTTTTTCTTTCTTATTAACGTATACCTTACATAAAGTTGACAAATGTTAAACTAGATGAAGATTTAAATATAGATTGACCCATGTAACCACTACCCAGATCAAGATCTAGAACACATTTCCATCTCTCTTGATGTCTCCTTTGTGCCCCCTCCTAGTCTATAACCCACCCAAAAATAATCACTATACTATTGTTTTAATCTCTAACACCACGAATCAGTTTTGTCTGTGGATGAACTTCATAAAAATGAAATCAAAAAGTATGGTCTTGCTAAAATTGTAACTGTGAAAGTCAACCCTGTTATTATATGCAGTAACAATTTGTTCTTTCTCATTGCTGTGTAAGATTCCATTGTATGGATATAGCATGCAATTTTTGATGGAGATTTTAGGTAATAACTCTTGGACTATTATGAATAATGCTGCTATAAACATTTTTTATGTCTTTTGATCCATCAGCTGACAATTCAATAAGACCTTTTAAAACAAAGTTTTAGAAATCACTGGCTCATTGGATTTATTTATTTAATCAATTTCTGGGAAGAATCAAGTGATTATTAATTTACCTGCTACTCTTTCACTTAGAGCCACCTTTTTAAATCCAGTATACTCAGAAGGGGAGAGAAGAATGGTGATAGTGTTATCTGAATACACCTTTGTGAATTATATTGTCACAAGTTAACTATTTTATTTATTTGTTCATTGAGACAAGATCTCATTCTGTCACCCAGGCTGGAATGTCGTAGTGCAATCATGGCTCACTGCAACCTCAGGTAATTCTCCTGCCTCAGCCTCTCGAGTAGCTGGGACTGCAGGAACGTGCCACCACACCCGGCTAATTTCTTTTGTAAACATAGGGTCTCCCTATGTTGCCCAGGCTGGTCTCAAACTCCTGGGCTCAGGTGATCCTCTCACATTGGCCTCCCAAAGTGTTGGAATTAGAAGTGTGAGCCGCTGTACCTGGCCCCAAGTTAATGATTCATAAAGCCTACTTTCACTCTCAAGAATGCCCTTGTTCGATTGTAGGTTTTATGGTAACCTGAGTTTCTACACTCCAGGCAACACACCATAATGAGAGCCAGGCTGAGTGAGAGACGTGCCTTTCTTTTGCAAAGTGTAAGAAACATGATAATGACAGTGGAGGTGGTTTGCCTGTGTGTTCTCAGTCAAATAAATTTTAGAAAAGAGTATATGTGGAAATTGAAGTTCTGAATGTTGATTTCCTTTAAGTGTTTTTGTCTGTGAATCACCTGAAAAATCTTTGTCTATCCCCAGAAATACTTATGCCCCAGTTTGAAGACAGCACTAGCTTATTTTACTTAAAGTGGAACTCCTAACAAGAATAGACAATTGAATTTACTAATTAAAAAAATTAAACCAACTGATTGTTCAGGAACTTTAATTAATTATGGTAAAGGAGTCCTAACACAAGAGCTTTTGTTCAATTGTAATAGTTTCCAAAAATTCACTCATTCATTTATTCAACAAATATTTCTGGAGCTCCAAATATGGACCAAGCATGGTTCTATGCCCTCAGAAGACATCAGTGAATAGAGCAGACATATCCCCATGTTTGTAAACTGGGAATTTACAGTGAATGGAAAATGGCAGTGATGTAAATAAGGAGGACTGACGGAGCCAAAGAGTCCCACAAAAGGAACCATGGAAAGATACTTTGTGATAAATCTCAAGGCATGTTTTCATTGCTTTTACAGTTTGAAGGAACTTGTTCCCAACTTCTAACTGTACTGCAGGGCTGTAGTAACCAAAACAGCATAGTACTGGTACAAAAACAGGCACATAGACCAATGGAACAGAATAGAGAGCCCAGAAATAAGGCTGCAGGCCTATAACCATCTGATCTCCAACAAAGCTGACAAAAACAAGCAATGGGAAAAAGGCTTCCTATTCAGCGAATGGTGATGGGACAACTGGCTAGCCATATGCAGAAGATTAAAGCTGGACCCTTTCCTTACACCATATACAAAAACCAACTCAATATGGATTAAAGACTTAAAGGTAAAACCCAAAATTATAAAAAGCCTAGAAGAAAACATAGGTAATACCATCCTGGACATAAGAACAGGCAAAGATTTCATGACAGAGACACCGAAACAATCCAACAAAAGCAAAAATTGACAAATGGGATCTAATTAAACTCAAGAGCTTCTGCACAGCAAAAGAAACTATCAACAGAGTAAACAAACAACCTACAGAATGGGAGAAAATATCTGAAAACTATGCATCTCACAAAGGTCTAATAGCCAGCATCTGTAAGGAACTTAAACAAATTTACAAGATAAAAACAACCCCATTAAAAAGTGACAAAGGACATGAGCAGACACTTTTCAAAAGAAGACATACATGCAGCCAACAAACATATGAAAAAAAGCTCAATATCATTGATCATTAGAGAAGTGCAAATCAAAACCACAATGAGATACCATCTCACACCAGTCAGAATGGCTATTATTGAAAAGTCAAAAAATGACAGATGCTGGCAAGATTGCAAAGAGAAGGGAACACTTATACACTGCTGGTGAATTATTAGTCCAATAATTGTGGAAAGCAGTATTCCTCAAAGAGCCAAACACAGAACTACCATTCAATCCAGTAATCCCATTAGTGGGTATATACCAAGAGGAATATAAATCATTTTACCATAAAGTAATATTCATGCAAATGTTCACTGTTCACAATAGCACAGATATGGAATCAATTTAAATTCCCATCAATGACAGATTGGATAAAGAAAATGTGGTACATATACATTATGGAATACTACGCAGTCATATAAAAAGAACAAGATTATGTCTTTTGCAGGAACGTGGATGGAGCTGGAGGCTATTTTCCTCAGCAAACTAACACAGGAACAGTAAATCAAATACTGTGTATTCTCACTTGTAAGCAGGACCTAAATGATGAGAACACTTTAACACAAAGAAGGAAACAATAGACACCGGAGTCTACTTGAGGGTGGAGGGTGGGTGGAGGGGAGGAGCAGAAAGGATAACTATTGGGTCATGAACCTAATACCTGGGTGATGAAATAATCTGTACAACAAACCCTCATGACATGAGTTTACCTATGTAACAAACCTTCACATGTACTCTAGAACCTATAATAAAATTTCTTTTTTAAAAAAAGAAACTTGTCATATTCAAGTGTTTATATGAAAATATGTTTAAATGCACATTGCTAATTAAAGTCATCAGCCCTATGAGAGACTGAGAGCACAACAGACCAATAATGCGAACCCCAGATCCTGCAATGCTATTGTTTAGAGGCCTGTTTGCATTTCTATCGGACTCTCTAATTGCATTGCCTGTCAGTGAACTTGGTAGACAAGTTTGAATTTCACACTTACTTTTTAAGTTAGGAATAGACTAAGTCAATATTTCACATATTAACACTTAAAAGGAAAGTCATGGTGTTTTATTTAAATTTCACATTATGATCCTTCACAGAGCTATAAACAGAACTCTGGTTCATTAAATTGGTAATGACTCTTCCCTGCTGAGAACATTTATTTCTATTTAGTTGTAAGCCACAGGTTCATTTCTACTCATAAGTAAAGAGGACTTGGATGAGCTGTTATACAAGGTTTGCCAAAAGGTTTGTCCCTAAATAACTGCTCCCTTTAGACTGTGGAGATCTCTGAAGTAACCAACATTGCAATTAGTGTGTTTCCAAGAGACAATGATTCTAAACTCACCTAACACATGTCTGTCACATAAATGTTTATAAAATCTGAATGGGGGAAGAAAGATCCTTTAATATTACAAACTTACTAGTAAGAAGAACAACATGTTAAGTAAGCTCTTATCAATTTAAATGAGCTTGTATTTTCATTTCAACTGTCCAGTTACCTAAGAAGGGCCCAAGAAAAGGAGATAGAATAGCCCTTTTCCTAAAATCTCTCTTTCTTAATGCCACAACCCTGATTTGAAAATTTAAGAGCAAACTGGGACTGTTCAGGGATATTGGAAAAAAAAGCACCCATTATAAATTTTCTACAAACACAGAGCTGCACCTCGAACTCTCTCCCTACAGCCCCCAAGTGCTAGAGAACTACAGAAAGTTTTGTTCTCACAGAGAGTTTTTGTGATGGCTGCTCCCTGGGCTATGACAGAATGGATCCTGACCATATCTGGGCTCGGCAGGTGCTGTGATCCTCTAGGACTGCCTGTCGTAGGCATAGGGAGGAGGAGAGAGAAGACAGATGGATGTATTTGCCATTTCTGTGCCCTGCCATGACAATGACTGATAATGACGTGTCTGGCAATGAAACTTTGAGTTGGGTGAATTTTAAAGCTCAGGAAGTTAAAACCATCGTGTCCCTAGCGATTGAGATTAGATCATCAGACAGATCATTCCACCATTCTCCCCTTTAGCTGAGTCATCCAAAAAAACTATTCATTGACACACTGGACTGGTGTTTTGTTCCTTAAATAAGACTGCAAAGTATATTTTTAATGGAAAGAAATCTTAAAAGTTGATTTAAGTGTCTTATCGTCTTTTAATGAAAATCTGTCGGTCCAAAATAATATAATTCCATGATTTAAAACATTTAATTAAATCATGAATTCATACAACATGAACAAAACTTAACAAGTTATTCAATGAACTGGCTGGGTTCATTCATGCGCAGGTCTTTGGAGCTCCAACTCTAGAGCCGGCCTCCTGCTTCCTCCTGTTTCTCTTACTTCCTCCCCATGCAACTTTAGCCAAGTTGTTCAGTTCCTCTAAGCTGTGTCTCTCCTTATTGTAAGTGAGTATTATAACAATATAATAATAATTCCCTCTTTGCAGATTGTTTTAAGAAAAAAACTGAGATATCCCTGTAAAGTGCACGTGGTCCATTATGTTTACTCAATATGTATTAGCTGTCATATCACAGTATAGAAACACCTGGCAGAATCGTTTCTTAACGTATTTGAAAGCCAAATGGAAATATAATTAACTTGGATTTACAAATTATTTCACATTTCTACATCTCTCTTTCTTCCATGGTCACAAACAAGTGATTTCTCATTACGCCTTGAAAGTTTAAAATATATTTATGTTTAAGAAGGTCCTATCATATCCAAATAATTAAAGCCAAAATGAGGTAGGAATTAAATTATATTGTAATTTCTTTAATTCTTTTTTGTGTGCAAACATGACCTCAAATTCATAGGCTAACTTTTTCTTCACATTAGCAGAAACTATAATGTTTGGAAAGATTCCTCAGATATCTGGAATTTCTCATGGAAATTCTAATATTCCAGGGGCATTCACAGAGACACACAGAAAAACCAGACATGGCTATAAATACTCAAAAGTGTACACTGTAGCTGTATTTAAATGGTGACTACTCGCTTATCTGGTAGCTCCCACTGTGGCCATTCAGGGACGTTTTATAGTCCCCTCCCTACAACTGAGCTGGTTTGATGATGGATTGACCTATTTATCCTCTTCTTTGTTCAGGCCCTTTGATCACTGTCAACAATTACAATGTGGGAGGATTCTCCTAGATGAGACATACAAATATTAATGTCTGATCATGCCCGCTTTATAGAAAATAGGTTTACCTGAATTACAAACACAGCAAATTTTACAGAGCAGAAGTCTCTATTCATTTTGTAGCATAATTTTTATGTTAGCTTGGTTCTTGTGTGCATGGTTGTGTATGTATGTTTCTTAATCAGAAAAGGACTTCATTTGCCTATTCAGAGCTCTAACTTATTTCATTCTTCAAATGTAATGGCCTTCATCATTTCACTAAGCAACTTAAGCACAAGTTCACTCTTGTTTAGAAATTAGGGAATCTGCTTCCATTAATCTTGATAGCATCTTGATCTCTGTTTCAAGCTGGGTTTTCCAAAATCCAAAACACTGAGATGGAGTTTGGGTACAAAATCTTTATTAGGAATCCATACCTGGGAAAAGGAAAGAAGTAGAAGTAGCTTTGGGCAGATGAAGCAGAACTGCAGTGCAGGCCCCCGTGGGAGAGTCTTGAACAAGAGCTGACCATCAGAGTATCCCACATCAGGCTGAAAGGGCTGGGCTTTTATGACCCTGCTGCTCTCCATTACTAACACAGGCTGTCCTGTAAGGGCATCACTTCAGCAAGGAGGCTATCTGCAGGGGAGGTGGGTCCCAGAGTGTCTGACGGCTGGACCATCTGCTGGGCACACTCCCCTTGGGCGGGCAGTGCATCCTTCCTTGGAGGGGGAGCTGGCAGGCGCATCTCTGTGTCTATCACCTTTGGCTTGTTAGCATGCCTTAAAAGTGGTGGGTTACAGAATGAGGTGATTAAAAATAATCCATTAGAGGCAGGAAAAAAATAGTAACGAGAATTTATCTCTTACGAATTTTATTAAAAATTGTGGTAAAATATGTGTTACATAAAATTTATCATCTCAACCACTTTTTTTTTTTTTTTGAGACGGAGTTTCACTCTGTTGCCTAGGCTGCAGTGCAGTGGCTCCATCTCGGCTCACTGCAACCTCCACCTCCCAGGTTCAAGCAATTCTCCTGTATCAGCCTCCCAAGTAGCTGGGATTACAGATGCCCAGCACCACGCCCAGCTAACTTTTTGTATTTTTAGTAGAGACGGGGTTTCACCATGTTGGCCATGCTGGTCTTGAACTCCTGACCTCAAATGATCTGCCTGCCTCGGCCTCCCAAAGTGTGGGATTACAGGCATGAGCCACAGCGCCCGGACAATTTTAACCACTTTTAAGCATACAGTTCAGTAGCGTTAACTACATTCACATTGGTTGTACAACCACCACCACAACTCTTTTTATTTTGCAAAACTCTGTACACAGTAAACAATAATCCCCATTTCTCCCATTCTCCATCCTTTGGCAACCACTGTTCTACTTTCTGTCTCTATGAATTTGACCTAGGTATCTCAACTACCTCAAATAAGTGGAATCATACAGTATGTGTCTTTTCATGTCTGGCTTATTTCATTTAGCATAAGCTCCTAAAGCCTCATCCATGTTGTAGCATATTCTGAACTTCTTTCCTTTTAAGGCTGAATAATAATATTTCATTCTAAGTATGTACCATATTTTCATTCTAAGTATATACCACATTTTCTTTATCCTTTTGTCTTTGACTGTCTGTGTTGCTATTACAAAATGCCTGAGACTGAGTAATATATAGAGAACAGGAAGTTATTTCCTACAGTTCTGGAGGCTGGAAATCCAAGAACAAAGCATCTGCAAGTCTCTGTTTCCAAGAAGGCACCTTGTTGCAGTGTCTCCTGGAGGTTACTAACGCTCTATCCTCACATGGCAGGAGAGACAGAGGGAAGGGCAAAAAGAACAAATGTGGTGTCCTCATAAGGTAGAAGACATGGAAGAAAGTGGCAAATGCACTCCTCAAGCCTTTCCATAAGGGCACTAATCCCATGTCTTAATCACCTCCTAAGGGCCCCATCTCTTCGTTCCATCACTTTGGGAGATAAGTTCCAACTTATGAATTGTGGAGGGACACATTCATACCATAGTGCCATTCATCTGTTGATGAGCACTTGGGTTATTTCCACCTTTTGGCTATTGTGAATAATGCTGCTATGGACCTGAGTTACAAATATCTTCTCAGGACCCTTCCTTCAATCCTTTTGGAGATACACCCAGAAGTGGAAATGCTAGATAATGTGGTAATTTTATTTTTAATTTTTTGAAGAACCTCCATACTGTTTCCCATAACAGCTGCACCACCTCACATTCCCGCCAACAGTGCACAAGGGTTCCAATTTCTCCATGGCACACCAACACTCGTTATTTTCTGATTTTTTTTAATAGTAGCTATCCTCATGGGTATAAGGTGATATTTCATTGTGGCTACTTCATCTTTCTAATGTTTGCTGGTGATATATAATACAAACTCTCTGTTACTGCAGTGGCAGATGTATGAACTTGTTCACTCAGCAAGGGGCTCAGAGCAGAAGCAAGGCTGAGAGCACGTTCAGCCTTGGGGGCCCTGAGAAGGCCATTTCAGCATAGAACTGTGAGATGGTAAGTCTGTAAACATGTACTGCGGTGGGGCTTAAATATTTTATAAATAAAAGTATAAGATTAAAAGAGCTCACAAACTGTTTGAAGAGGACTACTTCTGTATTCCAAAAGTTAGAATCTAGAATCCTCAGACTGTGTCTGTTTCCTAGTTCTCAGTCAAAAGCCCACATACAACTCATCATTTGAGCTGTACAAAAAAAAAAAAAAAACACCTAAAACCTAAACATTAAAACCAAAAATTAAAATGTGCAAAACTCGGGCTGGGCACAGTGGCTCACGCCTGTAATCCCAACACTTTGGAAGGCCAAGGTGGGAGGATTGTCTGAAGTCAGGAGGTCAAGACCAGCCTGGCCAACATGGTGAATCTCCGTATCTACTAAAAATACAAAAATTAGCTGGGCATGGCAGAGGGCACCTGTAGTCCCAGCTACTCAGGAGGCTGAGGCAGGAGAATCGCTTTGAACCAGGAGGCAGAGGTTGCAGTGAGCCGAGATCGCCCCAGCCTGGGTGACAGAGCAAGACTCTGTTACAAAAAATAAAATAAAATATGCAAAATTCATTTTGGGGGGAGGAGTAAAAGTTGAAATAAAGAGTAATAAAACTGAACAGAATCTAAAGATGTTAAAAGTAACATTTAAGAATAAACCCTGTAGGTGAGAAAAGAGGCATCTCTCCTTAACACCATTCCTGGTTGTTCTCAAAGGCAAAAAGCTGAATTACTGCATGGAAAATGTCAATGTTGAGGTGTTTAGGGCAACTTGAAGTGATTGGCACAGGATTACCCATGGTTTTTTTGGGAGACTAGTGACTTACATAACTGTGTGCCAAAAACAGCACTGCAAGATGATAACAAAAAATAAATAGAATCAGACAGTCCTATTAGACACGGCTCTCTTCTGTGTAAGTTCACCTACTGAGTGAGTGTCAAAATATACAAGTGCACAAATAAACTTTCCAAGGGCTCTCTAGTGGGTTTGGTACTAAAAGCCAAGTCTTCTTTTTCCATCCAATTCCTTTCAAACAATAGAGTGCCTGGGTAAGATGAAAAACAGAGATTTCTAAGAGATACTTGAAAAACTTAAATGTTAGATATCACAATGATGAATTACTTATAAAGATGTGAAAGACTAATTTAGATTAATCAATGTCTACATTAAGTTCTACAGAGGAATTACATTTATCCCACCACAAATCAAGAAGGTGACTTGAGACTTAGATGACTTGAGACTAACTGAAAGTACGCCAGTGATGTGTTCCAGAGGGAAGCCTTGAACTTCATGGTAACCATCACAGGCTCCCAAGATTTGGCCAATCTTTGAAAAGAGTGGCAATGATGAAATAAAGCACTAACATACTGAGGGATCTAAGATTTGCATTTATTGTCCACGTGCTTTTAGAAACCCAGCTAACTCAAATGATCTCTAACTTCAAAAAGTTGTATGAATAAAATGCTATCAGGGAGGTTTAAACCATTCATGAATATCCAGGTGTCTGAAAAGTGCCTGGAGTTACTGTAACCATTGTAATAATAAGGTAATCTGGATGTCTCCTAGGGTGTAGAGCCGGATTTGTTATTCTCCACACCACCAGATGCAAAGCTGAATGTTCCATGTTCATTAAAAATGCATCTAGAGTTGCCCATATTCATAAACAATATTTGCATGCAGGAATTTTCCATTTCTTGTGATATTAGAGCTGGGATAAAGTAGTAAAACTACTCTCCTAGACCATGGTTAAAAGAAGATAAACCTTTACAATTAGAATCTGCCACTTCCCTGAGATAAAGGAGGGTTTTGTTTCTGTTGTGTTTTTGTTTTGTTTTGTGTGTTTGTTTTCTTGATTAAGTTGACACAGTGTGGGAAAAGCAAATGTAAGCCCAAAATTCGAGGTCAGCTCAGCTCCCCCAGGGTGAGCATATTGTGCATAAAACGCTAGACTATTTAGCACTAAGTATTTTGTATTATAATCAAATTGTTCCAGTCTGTTCTAAAATAGTAGAGAAAGTAACTTAATAAAAGTGAAGTCACAGATTGTCACAAAATAAAAGATTTTAAAACTAGCCTAAGAGCATTCTTATATAAATACCAAAAAGGATGGCCTAGACTTGTCATATAAAATTCAGCTAACTCATGTGCTTTGGCCCCCAGCCAAGGGATGTTAGCTACCAGAAGAACCACAGTGGACACAGCCTCGCACCAATGAGTTCTTGAGCCTGAATCCAAAGGCAGTGATGGTCCCAGAGTACTATTAGTTTCAATTTAGAGATGGAGTTTTGTTTACCAAAGGGGTCAAGATATTTTATATCCTTCATTAACGGTCACATTTAATATCATACCATTAATAATAGTATCTTCATTTATTATGAGTTTTTTACTATGTGCTAAGCAATAAGGCAATATGCTAAGCACCTTTATACAGGGATTGTTTAATTTAATACTAAAAAAAAAGACGTGTGAAGTACTATTATTATTTCCATCTTACCAATGAAGAAACTGATGCTTAGAGAGGGTAAGTAATTAGGAGGTAATGTTTGTTATTTTTTGATCTTTCTATATTGATTTATCTTTTTTGGTCATTTTAGATTTCTATTTTACAACCAGAAAAAAAAAAGAGAGAGAGAGAGAGAGAGATACCAGGACCTAAAACCCTGGGAGTTTTGTCAAAGTTCCAATTTTCAAAACGCCCCCTAGAGACCAATATGCACATTACAAAACAAAAACAATAACAAAAAGCACCTTGTCATGGGTAGAAGTTCCCTTCAGGAAGGACTGCTATGGCCAGGCGCGGCGGCTCACGCTTGTGATCCCAGCACTTTGGGAGGCCGAGGCGGGCGGATCACGAGGTCAGGAGATCGAGACCACGGTGAAACCCCATCTCTACTAAAAATACAAAAAATTAGCCGGGCGTGGTGGCGGGCGCCTGTAGTCCCAGCTACTCCGGAGGCTGAGGCAGGAGAATGGTGTGAACCCGGGAGGCGGAGCTTGCAGTGAGCCGAGATTGCGCCACTGCACTCCAGCCTGGGCGACAGAGCGAGACTCCGTCTCAAAAAAAAAAAAAAAAAAAGGAAGGACTGCTAGAACATTTCATGTCAATCTGGGTGATCTTCTCATTTTGAAGTACCAATGACGATCACAATTTACTCTTTCCTTTTGCCACCAATATCTCCAATTTCTCATGTCCAAGACATCCTAAACTCTGTCTCCAAGGTATCAAAATATATTTGGCTATATGTCAAGCCCATGCCAATTTCCAAGAGCTCCGAATTCACAGCACACTGTGCCTAGCCCAGGACTTGGTGCAGGCTTGCAGAGGGCCATGGAAATCAGGCAGTCAGCCAGAGAGCTGCCTCTGTCCCTCACATCCAGTCCTTAATGCCTATAGGCTCTATCTTATTACAGAAATCAGAGTAATCGGAGGTGTTCTTTCTGTTTGGTCTGTTTGTCTGCATGCCACACCTTGAAACGAACTTCACTTAGATCCAGTGGAAAAATCCAGTAGATGAGAAGGTGAAGCTTTGGCTTAAGAAAAAGAAAACCTGGATTTTCTTTCTGAACCTTTGGGTAAGCTGACAAATGTTCTGGTATGATAGCAAGAATTCAAGGGGAATATTGAAAATTATAAGCCAATTTTTCAGATATTTTATCTACACACCACTATAGGCTTCCCTTGCTAACCTGAAACACCAGAAGGAGATACTGGAGGGAATCTGAACTCAAGGGTCTCAGAGCTGACCTGGAGAGGAGACTTCATGTCATTGTGAGTCACACCAGCTGCATTTGGGAACTAAGCCAAATGGGGTTGCTAAACACATGGGATAACGATTCAGAAAGTCTGGATCCAAGTCTGTGCTCTGTCTTGATTTGGGGAAGATAATCTTTCAAATCCTCAGTTCTCTCAACCATAAAATGGTAATACAAGCATCTCATAGAATTTTTGTGACTAATAAAATAGATAGTGCATGAAAAAACTAACAGAAATCCTGGCATGTGGGAAGTACTTTAAAAACGTTACTTTTCTTTTCCTTTGGTTTTTTTTTTTTATTTTAGCTCTGTGATACGAGCTTTGGCCTATTTTCCCTCAGTCAATCAAATTGATTGAAGGCTTTGGCATCATTGTGGCACAGACTTTATCTTCCTTTTGCACAACTGTTAGTGTCTTGTACTTACGTTTAAAATAAAGGAGAGATCAGCTTAAATGCATTTCTAATAATGTATAATTTCAATGGTAGTAATTACTTTGGTCCTTGACTATTGAATAATTTCATATACATCAAAGAAGATAAAAAAACAAATGTTTAGAATTTTTAAGAGGAGTCCTACCAGCTTTTGAAAATTCTATAGAAAAGATTTGCTTTTTTAAAATTGATAAGGCCCTGTAGGTTACTTTTTTTTTAGCTTTTCAGAAATAGTACTGCATGCATAAAAGATGTTAGCTGAAACATTTTTGTCCTCAAGGGCAAAAAAGAGAAATCACCTCCTAGCTTCCCTCCCTCCTCCTCCAGGACCCAATGCCTGGTAGAGCAGTGGCCATTAGAGGGCACTCGGTTGTGTTCCTGACACACACTTGACTCACTCCCATGCCCCAAACACCCCCTACACCACCTTGCATTTCCATCTCCCAAATCCTATTTACTTTCCCAGACACACTCTCAAATAAGCCTTCCTCTACTGCTGAACTCATCTTCTTCAACCCCTACGGTGTCTATAGTCTGCATTCTGCCTTGCGTGCTCTGTCATCCACAGCTCTTAGCAATTTAGCTTTATCTTCCAGAAGTAGATTCTAAAAATTCCTCAGTGGCAAAGACTACTTTTTGCTTTCCACTGATACAACAAAGCATAATTGTTAAGCACCCGTACCCTGAAACGTGACTGTATGGGTTCAAACACCAACTTCCTACTTCGCAGCTGTGACCATAAGCAAATTTCTTAACCCCCTGTAACTCAGGAATCATAAAAGTCTCTACTTCATTAAGTTGTGAATTAATACTATAAAATCTTAGAAAAGGGCTGAGCATATCATAAGTGCTAAGAAATTGTCAGTTATTGTAGTGCTGGGCCAAGTATATTAAGCCTCTGCATCAGTAAACATGAGAGGTGGTACATGAGGCAAAAGTGTGGGATCAATAGATACAGGAGAAAAGTGGCCCCTAGCTGCCAAGAATTTACAGTCATCCTGTTGGTTATGGAGTAAACAGAGAGTACCTCACAGGCCAGGGCTGTTTAAGACTCATCTTTGTTTCCTGGGGCATGGTAAAGTCCATGACACATGGCAGGTATTCAACAAATGCCTGTTGATTTATGTGGGTTTTTTTGTATATATATATATATATATCTCATATATATATATCTCATATATATATATCTCATATATATATATCTCATATATATATATATCTCATATATATATATCTCATATATATATCTCATATATATATCTCATATATATATATCTCATATATATATATCTCATATATGTATATATATGATACTATTACATATTATTGTATTATTATTTTGTAATATAATTTTGTCTTTTTTTACTGTTGTTTTATGTTTTGCCATAATTAAGCAAATCATTGGACTGCAGAGTGAGGTCTAGCAGTAGATACCTGTAAATACACATTGCTGTTACATGATAGTCCAAAAACAGTTGTAGAATAAAAAATTTCACAGAACTGAAAAATATGGTGCCATTTAAAGTGAACCATCAAATTTCTCATTTCACACGCTTTTCTGTGGCTCCATTTGTGTCCTTGGATTGGTTTCTGCTGGCTGGCTGGCATGAATTTGACCAAGGCCACAGCATCAGTCTGTTCCCCATAATGGCGAAAATCATAGAGTAGCAGAGATCCCAGAGGTGCACAGCTGGATCATAGCATTACTGCCTTCTCACTTTTCCACTCCAGGCTTACCAGGCTTCCCCACCCATGAGACCTTTGATTAGGGACAGAGCTCGGATACACCCTCCTGGTTACATCGAAGAGAGCAGTGGATCCAGTTAATGAGGTTTCTGAATGATGAGTCTAAATCATCACTCCTTGCCTTACCTGTTCTGAGAAGAAGGCTCTTGATTTCCAAGGTCAAATTCCCACACCTTTCTACCCCACGTACTCCACGCCTAGATAACAATACAGTGCCTCTCTTTCTTTACCTCTTTCCCCACAATTTCTTCCTTTTTCTGGAATCCCAGCCCATCCTTGAGGCCTGCCACCAACTGGAAGAATCTTCAGTTCCACCTCTTTCCTGGACACCTGACTGTATTGCCCATCATTGTCTATGCTCTGCCCACCGAGAAGATGCATCTGGATCCTTGGTGTCACTTATTGCTGAACTGTTTGAATACCACGTTATACCGACCTGAATCTCCCAAGTACCAACAGCAGCCTGGTGAGTGACTCTCAGGCCAGGCCCTGGTCCCCTCTTCATTTTCCTGCCTCAACACTGAATCTTAATATTGAACTAGAGCAGCTTCCTGTCTTTGCTAGAGCCCCAGGTATGGAATACTTCTGAAAGCCCAGAGTCAGAGCTTTAGTCAGAGGCTCCTCATTGTGAATTTCATTGCCCAAAATCTTATTGTCCAGAACAGTTTGTCTATTCTTTTTTTAGCCGTGCCATTTAATAAAAAGGAAATATTGCTGAGGCTGACATATAAATTTTTTTTCAAGCCTATGAATATACCATCACATATTTGCATATAATCACACATGATTAAATATTTTTATTGCTTCCAAAATATTGTTATTATAAGCTACTCTGTAATAAATACCTTGTATATACATATTTGCATACATGCCTGTTTATTTCCTCAAGATATACTATTTAAAGTGAAATTGCTGAGTCAAAATATATGATCATTTCTAGGGTCTTTGATATATTTGATATATATGGTCCTTCGGAAAGGTTGTACCAGTGGAGAATTCCATCAGAGTGTGTATGAGTCCCAGAATTCTAAAGAGAGTAGCAACGTAGAGAAGCATCTGCCTAATCTTTTACTTTGAAGATGAGGATACTAAAACGAAAGATGGCAAGCCATTTACCCAAAGATGGAATGTAAAGTGTAATTTTTGGTGAATGCATTTTTCCTTGTGTTCATCTCTTTGTATTCTAGCACACTGCTATCATTAGAGATAAACTCTTGAATGGCAAATACAAGGAATTAAATGTGGGCAACAGTCTCTGTTCCTAACATCGTTCCTATTTCTGATTTTTCATATTCCATATCACATTATAAGTGCATGAAATGGAGTTTCAGTATTCAGGGACTATCTCAAGCTTCAAATTACCAAGAAGGAAATTCCAGTTAGAAAAACTCCTGTAGCTTACTCCGTGGTCCTGCCTTCTGGTCTCTTTCAAACCCATCTGTTTTCCTGATGGACAGGGCTGGGCTCAGAAACCAGATGTGTTTTTCTTCTAGATGCCATTCTTCTAGAGGACCGAATGTCTGACACATGACAAAAGGCAGGAATTTGCTTATTTATGTTAGTGTTAAATGTGGAACAAATCAACAGTATGTCTCTTCTTAAAAATACTTTGGCAGGCCGCAGCTTTTCTTTCTGTTTACAAATCTTTGCTAACATAATTACAGGATTGCTTTCCTTAAATATCTTATCCTGAAGTTAGCTAGCCTGTAGCTCCCACAGCAGACCCCAGAACCTTGGTGTACCTATGGAAATTGTCACAAATATAGCACCTACAACAAACAACTATAGCTTCTCAATTTTGCTCTCAAATAATGGGCTTGAGGCCAGAAGGAATGACTGGATGTCGCAAGTACCTGCTGGCCACATAAAGATTTGAAGTATCAAGGTAAGCAGGTTGATATCAAGTACTGTGCCAGACAATATGACTACAATACAATGGTGAGCACAACAGATATGAGCAGAATTTACAATGGTAGAGTTTTCTTCTTTGGGGGTTCTCCAATTATTTTGCTTAAGTCCAATTTATAAAGAACTTTATCAATTTAGCTCTGGTTTCTTTGCGGTGACAAATGTAACATCCTGAACCCTGAATAAATCCTCTGTGAGATCTGTGGTGGACACCTTGCTCTCTTGCAGCATAAAAGCTTGAAGGTATCATGTATGTCTTACTCTTTCAGGAAAAAAGTACACAGGGCTTTAAAAAGTCTTCTCCAGGGCAGTTCTATTTTCCCCCTGAGTATCTTCAAGTAAGACCAATAAGATTCCATTCAATGATTACAGGCTTCATTTGCATAGAATGGAGAATCCCACCGTGCTAAGAAGGAATCTTAGAATGTAATGACTTAGCTTATTATACATTGCCAGAAAATCTGTAATTTCAAAATATATTCAGTAGGTCTTGCTTGATTCAAGCTTTTTTAAGTCCTAAAATTTCTTTTTCTAAATTGACACAAGATAATTGTACATATTTATGAGGTACATGTGATATGTTGGTACATGTCTATAATGTGTAATAAGTCCTAAAATTTATTGTAAGAGCTCTCTCTGTTTATTAATTCAATAACCTGTTTTGTTCCACATAATGGCCCTTTCAAAGGTAGTTACAGTCAGGCCAATTAGCAAATGTTGTACAGGCTCAGACTTAAGTACTGTCCAATCAGACCAAATTACTCCTTCACTTAAATTCAGACAATTTCATTTTGGTTTATCCTTTAAAAAAATTTAGGGGGGAGGGGGGAGGGATAGCCTTAGGAGATATACCTAATGCTAAATGACGAGTTAATGGGTGCAGCACACCAACATGGCACATGTATACATATGTAACAAACCTTCACGTTGTGCACATGTACCCTAAAACTTAAAGTATAATAATAATAATAAAATTTTTTAAAAAATTTAAAAAAACACTTCCCCTATTCCCCCAAAAATCCATACAAGCACTTGCAACAGGAAGGAGGCTAGGTCTGAAGAGTTTCAGGAGTCTTCTGCCCCTCTTTTCTCCCTTTTAGCCAATCAAGATGCCTGGAAATCCATGATTAAAGAGTCACTCTTGGGTGTTTTGTTTCTTTTAATGTCTTCTGATGATTCACAACTGACAACAGGAAGAAAAAGTCCCCATTCATTCACTCATTCATCTCTCCATTTACTCTCTTATTAATTTATCCTTTTATTCCACAAGTATTGGCGGGGGGCATTTTTATATACCAGGCACTGTACTACCTTCCATGACACTCACCTTACCACCTGACATAGCACATAGGCTCAGATTGTCAATAAAGATGCCAGAGAACCTGAGATCTCACCCTGAATCAAGCTTTACTAGTAATTTCAAGAGTCACTGTGAGCCACAGGAGAAGCAGTGAGACGTCTGCCACCCTCAGAGCAGCTCTCCAGGACCTTTCCTGCCATGGGTCATGTGTGACCTCTAAGGTCTGCATGCAGTTCACATCGCTTGCACAGAAGAGGGCCACATTGGCCATGAAGGTTTTCCAACTTATACTCACAGTCACATAGCATATATATGTGGTGTATTCTAGGAGGTCATGCTCCATCTATTTGTAGATTCCAGGTCTGGTTACCACAAACAATCCTACACAAACAGGTGCATCCTAAACACCATTTAGCTGTTTTCCAAGTCTACCATTAACCTGTTTATAGAAAGATTACAAAGAAGTCTCATAGGAAGAGAATGGATTGCAAAAAACCTGCTGTTTTATCAATTAACTTCCCATTACCCAATCTGAGCAGGCTCTAAAAGGGAGAGGGTGGGCTACCAGAGAGCTATAGGAAGGACTTGATGATTTTTGTCCAACACTGACACCGACAAAATCAAATTGAAGCCACAGTGTACTTGCATGGAAGTAGAGAAAAAAAAAAAAAAGAACACGTAGTGTCACAATGGAAGGGTATTTTATTAAACATTTCCATAGCCCAACCCCCCAAATGTCAAGCATTTCCTTCCATAACTTAGACAACTACCATGGATGCTACTGCTGCTGCAGCTTGCTACTCTTTATTGAGCACTTACTATGTAGCAGGCACTGTGCTGGGCATTTATATATAAAATCTCATTTAATTGTCACTTTCCTATGAGATGGATACTATTAATCTTATACCATTTACGAGGAGCTGAGACCTAGCGAAGTTCCATAGACCAGTTTAATGAGGAAGCTAGCATCCATTCCATCCAGCCAGTGTGAATCAAAGTCTGGAATCTCTATTACCACCCTCTCCCTGTCAGGGTGCAGGGCGATTGAATGAGGTGGCTCAAAAGGTCAGGAGTCCTCTCCTAAAGACCCAGAAGCTACGGGACGGAACCTTCCCCAAGGAGTGAGTTCCCTTTATAGGCCATTCTCTGGGTGGAGCAGTGCCCCAATTCCAGTCCGCTTTTCTGGAGATAATGCAGGTTAAGCAGCTCAATAGCACATAATGTCTGTGAGGCCCAGACCAGAGACGGCAAATTAAGGTTTTAGAGCAACATCGTGTGGTCTATTTCAATTAGGAACCTTTATTCACTTTGAAAAGGTCCCCAGAAATCTTTCGTAACTTCCTTCGTTCAGGTGTCTCCTGAAATGTAAATTCATCAAGGGGCATCACAATTCTACAAACAGTGTTTGAGGGAACAGATTTCCTAGGGTGGCACTTAGCTGTACTGAGGATCTTCTGGAAAATATTTAGGGCATGTTTTTGTCCTCTCGTGGACGCAAAGTGAGTGATGGCCTCTTTGTACAAATGAGCAAAAATAGAAGCTCTTCTGTATCTATTGCTAAAGTGACGGGAGTTTCAGATCATCTCCTTGAATTTAGAACACCAGGTATTGAATTAACTCCCATTACCCTGCAAAAGGCCCTTCTGGAATTATTCTTAAGTTTCAACCAACAGTATAACTAAGAATTTTTTTGGAAGTAAATGATAATACTTTTCCAGTGTTAATAAGAAAAAAATTTTAATCATATAAATTATATCATTGTATTTAGATTTTTTTTTCCTCCTGCAGCAGTAGAGGCAATTTTTAAAAGCACCTTCAGAAGGAAAATGGATGTATGCAACCAAGACAAAGAACATTTTGAGGCAACACACATCTGTGGCTACTGAGTGCCTGTTTTGAATTACATTTAAATTGCCTGAAGAGCATTTGGCAAATGCAAACTTTTAAGTTGGTTTAAGCTTTTCCATGGACAATTTAGGTTTTGTACTGTTATTGTTATATCTGTGCTTTTGCATTCAAATCTTTTCAACCAGCATGGAAAAGAGAAAAACATTGTGTTAAAGGCTTTTTAATGACATAGTAACTCCTCTTGACAAACAGTGGATCTGTTCCATTATCTTATCTGCCAAAAAAGAAATATCTTCCAGGAGAATAATATGTGCTTAATCATGAAAGCCTTCAGCTCTGAAAGCTTCAAATGATAGAATCAGCAACAGAAACAAGTACTCCACATCCCCAAATTAGATGTGTTTTTTTGATTATCTTGCAGTAACATCTGTGGTAATAATACTTTCTGGAAACCACTGCTGATATACTCAAATAGCTTTACCAAGTTTGCCTGGTTTGTCATGTCAAAAATCAGTGATTCTGTAAGCATAGGATCGCCCCTCCCCTCATCATTTGCCCTTTGGCTTTGCCGCCCCCACCCGGGAAGCTCAGGGAGGCTCCCGTGAGCTATGACTTGGGAACACGACCGTCCCTTAATTTCTGCACTCTCCTTAGAGCTGACCATCCTACCATAGGCAGTGCTGCCAGTTAGCTCTAGGGAAGTCATCATTGCTTCTGCTGCCTTGAAAATTACAAAATTACAATCAAAAGATAATATAAATTTAGAGAATGTACCTACTTCAAATGGATGTGTGGTCCTGCCTGTAGACAATTCTTAATAGGGCTTCTCTTATCCCCAAGGCCAGACTACTTTGCAGGTGAGAACTCAGGTTAAAGAGTTTTAAGCTTATCTTACCTGCCTGGGCCCAAATTAGAGGTAGCACAAGTACATGTCTCTCTGGCAACCTCTGACTGTGAACAGGAAATTCTATTATTTGACCTCATTAGGAAATAGAACCTACTCTTCCTCTGCATTTGTGGGGTTTTGTACTACATGTTGTGCATTTATGAAAACATTAATGTTATAATGGTAGAATATAGAATCCACTTAGATCAGCCTCAGGCTTGGTGTGTTTGCAGAGGGCGGGTTGCTTATTTTGGGAGCAGGGGTGAGTTGAGAATCTGATGAGAAGAATATTAAAATATCAAACATTTTGGAATCAAATGGGCTCTTGGTTGTCAAAATGCTGACAGATATTAAATTTCTGAGAGATATTGAGTTTGTAGGATACTAAAGAAGAGAATGCTAAGAATTTTTCATGTCACTACTTTAATACGTTTTATTTTTTACCATGTTTCACCTCTCCACAAGGGAGAGAACCTATGTTGCACAGCAGAACTAGAAAAAAAGCACTTATCCTTCCAGAAGCACTAAGTAGTTTACTATATATGGTCCACATTGTCCCCAAGAGACAGAAAAATCTGTCCTATATCTTAAATAAAATATTATTAGTACTGGAACAGAATCACATAACTTCGTTCTCATAATGTGATACTGAAAGTCATATGAAAAGTATAGAAATAGAAATAGAAATAGAAAACCTTAAATAAATGATATAATCTGAAAATAAAATTTTATATACTTTTCCTCGTCCAAAAAAAACATAATATTACCAAATTTAGTAATATGTATGAGAAGATAGCAGTATTCTCATGCATGCCTTGTGGTAAGATTAGCTACAGGCAGTTTTGCAGAAAGACAGAACTGTACTATGAGCTCATTCTGATAGTATATTAGTTTTTAAATAGCATACAAAATTTAGGTTTTAAGTATGTTCATATGTATTAAAAATTTGATCACTTTCCTGGAGAATTTTTTACTCCTGTGTAGTGCATAGTAAGCAGTTCAATGATGGTGACAGTGGTAGTGAGGTTTTGAACAGCTGTGGTACTATATTCATACACTGATTTTATTGGGCCTATGTTATAACCCAGATACAAAAGGATTCCACCCAAATTTGGGGGGGAAATGTAAAGCCATTAAAATGAACTGAAAGGCTTTTTTTTGAAAAGGATATTAATGATGCCAATGCCTTTTATATCTGAATTTTGAAAAGCAGAATATAAATGAAACCCATTAGAGAACATTTGGGGAAATTTAGATGTTGAAAACCTGCCTTAATTGATTGCAAAACAAAGAGACAGCTAATGTACGACTTCGGTAAGCATTTATTTTAATGAAGAAAGAGCTAGCAGTTCTAATGATTTTGAAGGAATCTCTGCACATGAGCAGGGTTAGTATGGACAACTGCCAACATTTGTGCCTTTCACCAAATGGACATCTTTAGCAGCATGTTGCCACGATACTTTCGAGGCTCAACTGAATTTATGACAGTTTGGTTGTATTTTTCTTGGTTGCCATAGAAGCTGATCAAAGATTCCTCAAGTCACTAGCTAACCGTCAGTTTGATAAGAACGCTAAAATTATCTGGGTAAACCGTATTGTGGCCAATTATTTTAATAATTGGAATTGGATGAATTATGTGTTAATATGAACAACTGTGCTCAACACAGTTGTGTGTAAACCCTCAAGACGATTGAGCTCAGGGGCTGTGTAGACATGGACATGCTCATTCAGCAGATCACACTAAGCAATCAGGAGCCATGCTGAGCTGCACGTAGCTCATCAACTTCAAGGTTCTGACTCATACCAACTGCCTTTGCTCCAGATTCTCAATTTTTAGTAGTAAAATCAATGCCACATATTTCCTTGGTATTTTTTTCTGATTAAAGGTAGCTCTTCTCAATAAAACTAGTTTTCTGCTTACAGGAGAGCTACCTTAAAAAATGCCTTATGGCAGATTGTAACATTGTATCCTGTCTTTCTAGCATTCCCCAGAATTGAAAAATGGGATTGTTTTAAGGCTGTGTCAGATTACCCCACAAGTATTTACCACTATCACTGGAGATGGGGCAAAGGAAGGAGAGAATATTCACCACGACTCAGGATCTTCCTGGGGCAAGCTGAGCCTGTGCAGCAAATTCATTGTCATCTGAAGAAGGCCAAGGATAAACATGAACTGAAAAGTAAAACGCCAACAACACTTCTTTCCTCGGCCCAGAAGGATTTTTAGGTAACAACTGAGTGAATTCTTCTCCCACTGCTATTCAATTTTGTTGTCCACAATAAACTAGGACAACCGTGGACACAGAGTGTGATCTAGTTTAACCTCCTTGTTACATTACACTCACACGAGAAGCCATCAGAGTTGAAAGTGACATTCTACTCTGGCTCCAGAAGTCATAGTAAAAAGTGAACCTTGGAATTTGTGATGAAGAAGGAACATATCTTTAAAGGAGAAATCTAATAGCATCTTCCCTCCACAGGACAGGTAGTCAATCAAACAGTATCTAAACCCAGTATGGAGAGAGAGTAAGGAGGCATATTCTAAACTCACTCCATGTGATTGAATTCCATGAACTATCCTATTTTGTTAGATCGGCGCTTGAAGAAAGAATGAGTTAAACCTCAAGACAGGTGCTGCACATTATATTATTTTTTGTACTTTCTTACACTGTACATATAATACTGTGAATTATATATTGATGTATTTATTACAAATATACATTATATACACTAAGGAAGAATAGATATATGGTATTATATATATATTCTTTCATATTCTGTTTCATCTTTCATCTTATCTTTGTGAATGTGTGGTTTAGATAAAATTAAACGTAAACTAGATGAGTCAGCTGTCTTTTATTCTTCCTTAATTATGCTATGATTAATCAGTATGAAAGAGGATCAAGAAATTTATTTTCAGTGTTGAATAACTACAAAATTAAACAGAGTGAGAGGTGGCTGTCTAATCTGGTATAATAACCCTCCTAAGAACAGCCTTATAAGAGAGGCTTTGGGGGAGCCAAGATGGCCGAATAGGAACAGCACCGGTCTACAGCTCCCAGCATGAGCGACGCAGAAGATGGGTGATTTCTGCATTTCCATCTGAGGTACCGGGTTCATCTCACTAGGGAGTGCCAAACAGTGGGTGCAGGACAGTTGGTTTAGTGCACCCTGCGCAAGCCAAGCAGAAGCAGGGCGAGGCATTGTCTCAGGAAGCGCAAGGGGTCAAGGAGTTCCCTTTCCTAGTCAAAGAAAGGGGTGACAGACGGCACCTGGAAAATCAGGTCACTCCCACCCTAAAACTGTGCTTTTCCAACGGGCTTGGAAAATGGCACACCAGGAGATTGTGTCCTGCACCTGGCTCTGAGGGTCCTACACCCACGGAGTCTCGCTGATTGCTAGCACAGCAGTCTGAGATCAAACTGCAAGGTGGCAGCGAGGCTGGGGGAGGGGCACCTGCCATTGCCCAGGCTTGCTTAGGTAAACAAAGCAGCCAGGAAGCTCGAACTGGGTGGAGCCCACCACAGCTCAAGGAGGCCTGCCTGCCTCTCTGTAGGCTCCACCTCTGGGGGCAGGGCACAAACAAAAAGTCAGCAGCAACTTCTGCAGACTTAAATGTCCCTGTCTGACAGCTTTGAAGAGAATAGTGGTTCTCCCAGCACGCAGCTGGAGATCTGAGAACGGGCAGACTGCCTCCTAAAGTGGGTCCCTGACCCCCAAGCAGCCTAACTGGGAGGCACCCCCCAGTAGGGACAGACTGACACCTCACTTGGCCGAGTACTCCTCTGAGACAAAACTTCCAGAGGAACGATCAGACAGCTGAATTTGCAGTTCATGAAAATCCGCTGTTCTGCAGCCACCGCTGCTGACACCCAGCCAAACAGGGTCTGGAGTGGACCTCAAGCAAACTCCAACAGACCTGCAGCTGAGGGTCTTGTCTGTTAGAAGGAAAACTAACAAACAGAAAGGACACCCACACCAAAAACCCATCTGTACATCACCATCATCAAAGACCAAAAGTAGAAAAAACTACAAAGATGGGGAGAAAACAGAGAAGAAAAACTGGAAACTCTAAAAAGCAGAGCACCTCTCCTCCTCCAAAGGAATGCAGTTCCTCACTAGCAATGGAACAAAGCTGGACGGAGAATGACTTTGACGAGTTGAGAGAAGAAGGCTTCAGACGATCAAACTACTCCGAGCTACAGGAGGAAATTCAAACCAATGGCAAAGAAGTTAAAAACTTTGAAAAAAAATTAAATGAATGTATAACTAAAATGACCAATGCAGAGAAGTGCTTAAAGGAGCTGATGGAGCTGAAAGCCAAGTTTCGAGAACTACATGAAGAATACAGAAGCCTCAGTAGCCGATGCGATCAACTGGAAGAAAGGGTATCAGTGATGGAAGATGAAATGAATGAAATGAAGTGAGAAGGGAAGTTTAGAGAAAAAAGAACAAAAAGAAACAAACCAAGCCTCCAAGAAATATGGGACTATGTGAAAAGACCAAACCTACATCTGATTGGTGTACCTGAAAGTGATAGGGAGAATGGAACCAAGTTGGAAAACACTCTGCAAGATATTATCCAGGAGAACTTCCCCAATCTAGCAAGGCATTCAGATTCAGGAAATACAGAGAATGCCACAAAGATACTCCTCGAGTAGAGCAACCCCAAGACACATAATTGTCAGATTCACCAAAGTTGAAATGAAGGAAAAAATGTTAAGGGCAGCCAGAGAGAAAGGTCAGGTTACCCACAAAGGGAAGCCCATCAGACTAACAACTGATCTCTTGGCAGAAACTCTACAAGCCAGAAGAGTGGGGGCCGATATTCAACATTCTTAAAGAAAAGAATTTTCAACGCAGAATTTCATATCCAGCCAAACTAAGCTTCATAAGTGAAGGAGAAATAAAATACTTTACAGACAAGCAAATGCTGAGAGATTTTGTCACCACCAGGCCTGCCCTAAAAGAGCTCCTGAAGGAAGCACTAAACGTGGAAAGGAACAACCGTTACCAGCCACTGCAAAAACATGCCAAATTGTAAAGACCATCAAGGCTAGGAAGAAACTGCATCAACTAACGAGCAAAATAACCAGCTAACATCATAATGACAGGATCAAATTCACACATAACAATATTAACTTTAAATGTAAACGGGCTAAATGCTCCAATTAAAAGACACAGACTGGAAAATTGGATAAGGAGTCAAGACCCATCAGTGTGCTGTATTCAGGAAACCCATCTCATGTGCAGAGACACACATAGACTGAAAATAAAGGGATGGAGGAAAATCTACCAAGCAAATGGAAAACAAAAAAAGGCAGGGGTTGCAATCCTAGTCTCTGATAAAATAGACTTTAAAACAACAAAGATCAAAAGAGACAAAGAAGGCCATTACATAATGGTAAAGGGATCAATTCAACAAGAAGAGCTAACTATCCTAAATATATATGCACCCAATACAGGAGCACCCAGATTCATAAAGCAAGTCCTTAGAGACTTACAAAGAGACTTAGACTCCCACACAATAATAATGGGAGACTTTAACACCCCACTGTCAACATTAGACAGATCAACGAGACAGAAATTTAACAAGTATACCCAGGTATTGAACTCAGCTCTGCACCAAGCAGACCTAATAGACATCTACAGAACTCTCCACCCCAAATCAACAGAATATACATTCTTTTCAGCACCACACCACACCTATTCCAAAATTGACCACATAGTTGGAAGTAAAGCTCTCCTCAGCAAATGTAAAAGAACAGAAATTATAACAAACTGTCTCTCAGACCACAGTGCAATCAAACTAGAACTCAGGATTAAGAAACTCACTCAAAACTGCTCAACTACATGGAAACTGAACAACCTGCTCCTGAATGACTACTGGGTAAATAACAAAATGAAGGCAGAAATAAAGATGTTCTTTGAAACCAATGAGAACAAACACACAACATACCAGAATCTCTGGGACACATTCAAAGCAGTGTGTAGAGGGAAATTTATAGCACTAAATGCCCACAAGAGAAAGCAGGAAAGATCCAAAATTGACACCTTAACATCACAATTGAAAGAACTAGAAAAGCAAGAGCAAACACATTCAAAAGCTAGCAGAAGGCAAGAAATAACTAAAATCAGAGCAGAACTGAAGGAAATAGAGACACAAAAAACCCTTCAAAAAATTAATGAATCCAGGAGCTGGTTTTTTGAAAAGATCAACAAAATTGATAGATCGCTAGCAAGACTAATAAAGAAGAAAAGAGAGAAGAATCAAATAGATGCAATAAAAAATGATAAAGGGGATATCACCACCAATCCCACAGAAATACAATCTACCATCAGAGAATACTATAAACACCTCTACGCAAATCAACTAGAAAATCTAGAAGAAATGGGTAAATTTCTTGACAAATACACCCTCCCAAGACTAAACCAGGAAGAAGTTGAATCTCTGAATAGACCAATAGCAGGTTCTGAAATTGTGGCAATAATCAAGAGCTTACCAACCAAAAAGAGTCCAGGACCTGATGGATTCACAGCAGAATTCTACCAGAGGTACAAGGAAGAACTGGTACCATTCCTTCTGAAACTATTCCAATCAATAGAAAAAGAGGGAATCCTCCCTAACACATTTTATGAGGCCAGCATCATCCTGATACGAAAGTCTGGCAGAGACGCAACCAAAAAAGAGAATTTCAGACCAATATCCTTGATGAATATTGATGCAAAAATCCTCAATAAAATACTGGCAAACCGAATCCAGCAGCACATCAAAAAGCTTATCCACCATGATCAAGTGGGCTTCATCCCTGGGACGCAAGGCTGGTTCAATATATGCAAATCATAAATGTAATCCAGCATATAAACAGAACCAAAGACAAAAACCACATGATTATCTCAATAGATGCAGAAAAGGCCTTTGAAAAAATTCAACAACCCTTCATGCTAAAAACTCTCAATAAATTAGGTATTGATGGGACGTATCTCAAAATAATAAGAGCTATCTATGACAAGCCCACAGCCAATATCATACTGAATGGGCAAAAACTGGAAGCATTCCCTTCGAAAACTGGCACAAGACAGGGATGCCCTCTCTCACCACTCTTATTCAACATAGTGTTGGAAGTTCTGGCCAGGGCAATCAGGCAGGAGAAGGAAATAATGGGGATTCAATTAGGAAAAGAGGAAGTCAAATTGTCCCTGTTTGCAGATGACATGATTGTATATTTAGAAAACCCCGTTGTCTCAGCCCCAAATCTCCTTAAGCTGATAAGCAACTTCAGCAAAGTCTCAGAATACAAAATCAATGTGTAAAAATCATAAGCATCCCTATACACCAATAATAAACAAACAGAGAGCCAAATCATAAGTGAACTATCTAGCCTTGTTTCACCCAAGCTGCTCAACTACCACCTGACCCCAGCAATGCTAAAGTTATTATGGTTCCCCGAACATTCCATTAACTCTCCTGTCATGTCCACTGAGAACATTCTATTTATCTTTCTTTCTTTTGGAGTTTCGCTCTTGTTGCCCAGGCTGGAGTGCAATGGCATGATCTCGACTCATCACAACCTCCGCCTCCAGGGTTCAAGCAATTCTCCTGCCTCAGCCTTCTTGAATAGCTGGGATTACAGGCATGCACCACCACGCCCGGCTAATTTTGTATTTGTATTTTTAGTAGAGATAGGGTTTCTCCATGTTGGTCAGGCTGGTTTCGAACTCCCAACCTCAGATGATCTGCCTGCTTCAGCCTCCATAAGTGCTGGGATTACAGGCGTGAGCCACCGTGCACGGCCTTATCTTTTCCTCAAATGCTGCCATTTCTGTGAAGCCTTTTCTGTGTTCTACAGGCACCTGTAATTCTCCTATTACATTTAGTAAACTTCTCCCATACCTGTGCTCTTATCATAATTATTTGTTCAGACATCCATCTCCTCCTAAGGCTACTAATTCCTTAACTACAGAAACTATGTATTTTCTTCCATGAATCTAAGATATGGGCATTCAGTAAATACCATTTGAGAAATGAATAAATGCTTCACAATTTTCAAATCATGTTGGTACCTTTTGTCTCATTGAACCCTCCCCAGAAGTGGCAGCTGTAACTGATTAATGAGGACTTACCTGGAGCCAAATTGTCAGTAAGGCTCAGCATACGAAGTGTAACTTAACTCCACAACTCTGGTGACCCTGTCTAACTTTATGGCTTTGCTGAAGTTACTAAATGTCCTTGAACCCTGGATTCTTGATAGGTAAACTAATAGCAATAATAATAGTAACTATCTGAGAAGCTATTTTGAAATTTAATGAGAAAATATATACTTAGCACAGTATCTGATACATGGTGAGTATCTGCAGATGTTACCTCTTTCTATCCTTTCTTTCACAACCCCACCACTGCTAAAAATATTCCTTGTAACAAAGGCCAGAAGATGCAGAGACCCATAGTCATGTAGTTACTTTATGCAGCCAAATTATATTGCCTTGATTTCTCCTATTTTCATACATATGTAACTACTAGTATCAGCAGTATTTCTAACCTGTCCTGAGCAAGAGTTCTGCCTCATTCATCTGGCATAAATCTGCTACATGGAGAGGGGAAAAAAAAAGTGGTAGAAAGTTGAGAAGCAGATAGCATAAAAGAGAAAGGGAAAATCAGTTGCCAGTTCTCCTAATCTTCCTTTTAAATAAGAAAGGCTCAGTCAAGTAAATAACGCATTTACTCTGCAGCTTAAAGGCATCTCTGCAATTCCTACTGTCAGAACAGGGAAATGTGGTTAGTTGGTAGAGGACCAGATTGGCCCACTGAATTCAGATTGTGCAGGCTTGTGCACTCTCATTTTATGTAATTCACCTTTTTTTTTTCCAATTGTCAACATTTATTACAGCTATCTTTAGCACCTGTAGCAATTGCAGGAAAAGCTCTTTGTTGAAGAAGCAAACATAATATGAAAAAATGAGGCTTTTTCTTGAACACTTGCATTAGGATAGTGTGCAATTAGAAACTTTATTACCACAGCTTTTGTATATCCTCCTCAAACATACATTAAGAATTTATTTAAACTTTTAGAGCAACTTTCCATTTTTCTTTGTCAATATAAATGTCTCTATTACACTTATGGATAATGATCTTTAGGAGGTAGTGAAGGAGGTGATAGTAACATCTGACATTTAGGTGATAGGTTTCCATTAAATGTACTATTAGAGTGAGATGAGATGGTTCAAAGGATGAGTAATGGGCCACAAAGCCTTTCACCTGTGTGTCAGTGGGTCCAGCATCTCAGTTAGCAAGGCCTGATCACTTCACTATTTTTTAGCAATGCAAAAGCATAATTCCTGTAGGGTTTCCTGCCCAACAGACCATTATTCAAATGGTCACTAAAAGGACAGAGCACTGGATTAGGAATTATAAAACCTGAATTCTAATCTCAGTAATTACTACCTTATTTCCATATCATTTAACTTCTCAAGGGCCTCAATTTCCTCGTCTGCCAAAAGAATGCACAATAAAAACAATCTTTAATGGTTTTGATGTTCTTCAGACTTTTGAGTAGATCCAGATTTTTATCTGATATTATTTTTGTTCTACCTAAAAGATTTTCTTTAACATTTGTTATTGTGTGTCACAGAAGCCCTACACATCTCACGAAAGCAAGTGCTTTAAAAAGTATTGATTGCTATAAAAATTCTAATCCTGTTATCCCAAAGCAAAATGATTCTGATCCGCTCCACTAGCCCTTAAGGTCTTTGAGCACCTGAGCTGTGTCTCACAGGTTGTGTCAGCCACATTCCTGAATGCATACCTGGAACCCACTTTAGCTAGTTTATGCAAAGATAATTGAGTAAGGAGTATATCTGGCTCAAAAAATTGTTGGGAGGGCTGAAAAGCAGACATCAGGCTGAGCTTCTGAGAATAATTTACCTACCTGTGGCACCAAAGTGACCGCTGCCTCTCCTACAGTCCAGTAGAGATGGGAGCATCAGGGTCTGGGTACATGTCACCTCAGCCGCATTCACATGCATAGCTTAGATGCCTCACATTCTGCTTCTCCTCATTGGGACTCCTCTTTTTAAATTTTAGATTGACAAACAACAATTATATATATTTATAGGGTTCAGTGTAATGTTATGTTTTATGTATGCATTGTGGAATGATTAAATCAAGCTTATTAACATGTCTATCAACTCATATACTTATCATTTTTTGTAGTGAGAATGTCAGGCCTGTAATCTCAGCACTTTGGGAGGCAGGTGGATCGCTTGAACTCAGGAGTTGGAAACCAGACTGGGGAAAATGGTGAAATCCCATCTCTACAAAAATTACAGAAATTAGCTGGGCATGGTGGTCCATACCTGTAGTCCCAGCTACTTGGGGGTCTGAGGCAGGAAGATCCCTCCTTGAGCCCAGGAGTTCGAGGCTGCGGTGAGCCGAGATCATGCCACTGCACTCCAGCCTGGGCTACAGCATGAGACCCTGTCTCAAAAAACAAACAAACAAAAGCACAAACAAAAAAACAACAACAAACCCCTATTCTTTCAGCAATTTTGAAATATACAATACATTATTATTAAGTGGAGTGTGTGCAATAGATCTAAAACTGATTCCTCCTGTCTAACTGAAACTTTGCATCCTCTGACCAACATTTCTCAGACCATAATCCCTGGCAGCCACCATTGTACTCTCTACTTCTACAAGTTTGACATTCTTAGCATCTACATATAAATGATATCATGCAATATTTTTCTTTCTGTGCCTGACTTATTTCACTTAGCACAACATTCTTCAAGTTCATGCATGTTATCAAAAAAATTACAGGATTTCCTTCTTTTCTAAGGTTGAAATGCTGAATATTATTCTATTGCGTATACGTGCCACATTTTCTTTATCCATTCATCTGTTGATGGACACTTAGGTTGCTGCCTTATCTTGGCTGTGGTGAACAGTGCTGCAATGAAAATATCTCACTGATGTACTGAACTCAATTTCTTTGGATACATACCCAAAAATGGGATTGCTAGACTATACGGTAATTTTATTTTTAGTTTTTGAGTAAGCTCCACACTGTTTTCCATAATGGCTGTACTAATTTGTATTTCCACCAAGAGTGTGCTTTTCTTCCACATCCTTGCCAACACTTGTTATATTTCATCGTTTTGATAATGAGCGTCCTAACAGGTGTAAGCTGGTATCTCATTCTGGTTTTAATTTGCATTTACCTGATAATTAGTGATGTTGATGATTTTTTTTGTATATCTCTTGGCCATTTGTATGTCTTCTTTTGAGAAATGTCTATTTAGGTCTTTTGTTCACTTTTAAATCTGGTTTAAATATTTTCTTGCTATTGAGTTTTTTGAGTTCCTTATGTATTTTGGATATTAGCCCCTTATCAGATGTATGGTTTGCAAACTTTCCTCCTGTTTTTTACAGTTTCAGTTCTTAAGCAAATTGATAAATGTGATTCACCATATTAATAGAAGAAAGGACAAACAACAGATGATCATTTCAATAGATGCAGAAAAAGCATTTGACAAAATTGAACATCCTTTCATGATAAAATCTCAATATATTAGATAAGAAGGAATGTTCCTCAACACGATAGAGGCCATATATGACAAGTTCATAGCTAACATCATACTCAATGGTGAAAAGTTAATACCTTTTTCTTTAAGACCAGGAAGAAGGCAAGGATTCCCACTTTCATCACTGCTATTCAGCATAGCACTGGAAGTCCTAGCCAGAAAAACTATTCAAGCAAAAGAAATAAAAAGTATCTATATAGGAAAAGAAACAGTGAAATTATCTCTATTTGCTGACAACATAATCTTACATATAGAAAACTCTAAGATTGCAGCGTCAGAACTGTTAGAAACTGATAAATGAATTCAGTAAAGTTGCAGGATATAAAATCAGCATACAAAAATTAGTAGCATTTCTATGCACTAACAATGAACTATCTAAAAAAGAAATTAAGAAGACAACTCCATTTATGATAGCATCGAGGAAAGACAATACTGAGGAATAAAGTTAACCAAGGAAGTGAAAGATCTGATCCTGAAACCTACAGGAAATTGATGAAAGAAATTGAAGACAACACATATAAATTAAAAGATAACCAGTATTCAAGGACTGACAGAATTAATATTGTTTAAATATCCATATCACCCAAAGTGATCTACAGATTCAATGCTATCCCTATCAAAATTCCAATGTCTTTCTTCACAGATTTAGAAAAATAATCCCAAAATTTGTATAGAACTACAAAAGACCCAAATAGCCAAAGCAATTTCGAGCAAAAAGAACAAAGTCAGAGGCATCACACTCTTCGATTTCAAAATACATTACAAAGCTATAGTAATTAAAACAGCATGGTGGCTGTGCCCAGTGGCTCACACTTGTAATCCCAGCACTTGGGGAGGCTGAAGCAGGTGGATCATGAGGTCAGGAGCTCGAGACCAGCCTGGCCAACATGGTGAAACCCCATCCCTACTAAAAATACAAAAATTAGCCGGGCACAGTGGCAAGCACCTGTAATCCCAGCTACTCAGGAGGCTAAGGCAGGAGAATCGCTTGAACCCAGGAGGCAGAGGTTGCAGTGAGCAAAGATGACACCACTGTACTCCAGCCTGGATGACAGAGTGAGACTCCTTCTCAAAACAAAACTAAACAAAACAGTATGGTACTGGCATAAACACAGGCACATCAACCAATGGAACAAGATGGAGAGCCCGGAAATAAACATACACATTTACAGTTGATTTATTTTTGACAAAGGTGTCAAGAACACATAATGCGACATGGATATTGTCTTCAATAAATGGTGTTTGGAAACTGGATATCCACATACAGAAGAATAAAACTGTAACCTTATCTCACCCCATACACTTTTCAAGTCAAAGTCCTGTGTATTGCATGTGATTGCTGGAAAATAAATCATAACCTTTGTCTTAGTTCATGCTGCTGTAACAAGAATATCATAGACTTAAAGGCTTAAACAACAAACATTAATTTCTCACAGTTCTAGAGGCTAGAAGTCTGAGATCAGTGTGCCAGCAGGGTCAGGTTCTGGTAAGGACCCTCATCCTGATTTTCTCACATGACAGGAAAGAGAGAGAGGTAGAGGGATAGAAACAGCAATCTCTCTTATGTCTCAAGTCTCTCTCTCTTTTAAAAAAAAAAATGTTAGAGATGGGAATCTCTGTCACCCAGGCTGGCCTGCAGTGGCACAATCACAGCGTACCGCAACTTTGACCTCCTGGGTTCAATTTTTCCTCCCACCACAGCCTCCTTAGTAGCTGGGACTACAGATGCATGTCACCATGCCTAGATACTTTTTTTAAAAAATTTTTATAGAGATGGGGTCTTGCCATGTTGCTCAGGCTGGTCTCAAACTCCTGGCTTCAAGCAATCCTCCCACCTCTGCCTCCCAAAGTGCTAGGATTACAGGTGTGAGCTACCACGCCTGGCCACATGTCTTTTCTTATAATGGTACCAATCTCCTCATGGGGATTCCAGCTTCATGACCTTATTACCTCTCAAATGCCCCGTCTTCAAATATCATCACATTGGGAATTAGGGTTTCAACATATGAATTTTGAAGGGACACAAACATTTAGTCTATAGCAAGCCTCTTAACAGAGTCTGAAAAATGTTTCAATTTTTAGCACTTTAGAAGGGACTTGGGGTTTTGATGGATATCCGTACAGATTCTGCCACTTATGCCTGTAAAATCCCTGTATATCATGGACACTCAAGAATATTTCTTGGACTTAATTTAACATAATTAAAAACATAAATGCAATCAGGCAACAGATCGTGATTGGATATCTACTATGTGCAATCAACATCCTACCCATGTGAGAAACCTGAATTACTGGAATAACAATCCAGCACAGAAATGCCCGTCCTATCTCAAACCTTCCATATTGCTCTGTGTTTCTAATATTTTGCACAAGCTCTTCCCTGGAGTGGCCTGCTCCCATTCTTCACCCATCAACTCCCAAAAGTGAATATCTTTGGCCCTTTAAAGCACGAACTAATCTTCACTACTTTGGGAAACCTTCTGTATCCGTTAGAATGTTTTAAGTGCATGTAACAGGCCCGGTGCGGTGGCTCACACTTGTAATCCCAGCACTTTGGAAGGCCGAGGCGGGCGGATCACGAGGTCAGGAGATCGAGACCACGGTGAAACCTGGTCTCTACTAAAAATACAAAAAAACATTAGCCGGGCGAGGTGGCGGGCGCCTGTAGTCCCAGCTACTCGGAGAGGCTGAGGCAGGAGAATGGCGAGAACCCGGGAGGCGGAGCTTGCAGTGAGCCGAGATCGCGCCACTGCACTCCAGCCTGGGTGACAGAGCAAGACTCAGTCTCAAAAAAAAAAAAAAAAAAAAAAAAAAAAAAGTGCATGTAACAGAATAATGGAAAGTGGCTTAAACAAGAAAGGTGTGTTATCTTATATAACAATAAACAGCAAAAGATACAGAGATAGAAAAGAAGGTCCCGCTGTCTCCTCCCGCCGCCCAAAATGCCAAAAGGAAAGAAGGCCAAGGGAAAGAAGGTGGCTCCGGCCCCTGCTGTCATGAAGAAGCAGGAGGCTAAGAAAGTGGTGAATCCCCTGTTTGAGAAAAGGCCTAAGAATTTTGGCATTGGACAGGACATCCAGCCCAAAAGAGACCTCACCAGCTTTGTGAAATGGCCCTGCTATATCAGGTTGCAGCGGCAGAGAGCCATCCTCTATAAGTGGCTGAAAGTGCCTCCTGCGATTAACCAGTTCACCCAGGCCCTGGACTGCCAAACAGCTACTCAGCTGCTTAAGCTGGCCCACAAGTACAGACCAGAGACAAAGCAAGAGAAGAAGCAGAGACTGTTGGCCCGGGCTGAGAAGAAAGCTGCTGGCAAAGGGGACGTCCCCACGAAGAGACCACCTGTCCTTCGAGCAGGAGTTAACACCGTCACCACATTGGTGGAGAACAAGAAAGCTCAGCTGGTGGTGATTGCACACGACATGGATCCCATTGAGCTGGTTGTCTTCTTGCCTGCCCTGTGTCGTAAAATGGGGGTCCCTTACGGCATTTTCAAGGGGAAGGCAAGACTGGGATATCTAGTCCACAGGAAGACCTGCACCACTGTCGCCTTCACACAGGTGAACTCGGAAGACAAAGGCGCTTTGGCTAAGCTGGTGGAAGCTATCAGGACCAATTACAACGACAGACACGATGAGATCCGCCGTCACTGGGGTGGCAACGTCCTGGGTCCTAAGTCTGCGGCTCGTATCACCAAGCTCGAAAAGGCAAAGGCTAAAGAACTTGCCACTAAACTCGGTTAAATCTACGCTGTTGAGTTTTCTGTACATAAAAATAATTAAAATACAAATTTTCCTTCAAAAAAAGAAAAAGAAAAGAAGGTCCCAGGTTTGTACTTCAGTAATGCTATGATGTCAACAAGGACCCAACAGCTTGCCCTATTTCTGCTCTCCCATCCTCACTGTGTTAGGGTTCATCCTCGGGCATGTCCTTTCACGATCATGGCATAGATACCATACATATTTTCACACAATTGTAGTCAAAGCCAGGAAAGGAAGTGTCTCCTTGCTTGTCTCCTTCTATCCAGAGATAAACCTTTACCGAGTTCTGTCTGAAGAATTACTTTTAAGTCTCCTTTCCCAGGGATGTGTTACATGCCCACACCTAAACCAATCAGTGACCAGGAGAAGAGAAGCACTTTGATTGTCTTAGACTTGTGAACATTCATTTTTTGGCCCTGGAAGAGGAGAAGAGTGAATACCAACACTAAATCAAGGTGGCTCTTCCAGCAAGAAAGAAGGAGAGAGGTGTAGGTAACCCCTGGCATCAGCTACACCCCCTCAATCACAACCATCACAGCCTCCTGAGCTGTGGGAGGTGGCCCATCTCAGTGCTCTCATAGCAACCCATAATTAGGGTAATTGTGGCACTTAGCACATTGTCAACTCACTTCTCAGCTCCGCCTCTCTGTGAGCTCCTCTAGAGCAGAGGCTGTTTGTTATTCATCCGCCTCTCTAGGCTTAACTCAGTGTTCAACACAATGAATGCACCCAGCAAATATTGGTTGAACTCGAATAAGTTGAATTACATGGGTCATGATTCTATCCATGCAAATAGGTATTAGCTATTTAGAAGAGTTATTATTGTACTATCTAACTAGATCACACTTAGAAATATTATGTGAAAATATTTTTGGACAATTAAATGTGGTTATTTCAAAGCGCCAGGGAAGCAACTGGTAGGGTGGACAGGCACGAGCAAACTTACAACGGTCTTGCTATCCTGATCCTGTTAAATAGCTCATCTTTGTAGTTAACTGTTTCATTTTCACTCGTTTCATTTATATTGTCTCTTCTTAAATGCAAACATAAGTGAGGTAACTTGACTGAATGAAAACAATTCTGAATTAAGTTCAGAAACATGTAAACAGTCACACTAAGTTTGTGTTCCATTATGTGGGGCAACATGAAAGGTAGAACAGGGCTGGGCACGGTGGCGCATGCCTGTAATCCCAACACTTTGGGAGGCAGAGGCGGGTGAATCACGAGGTCAGGAGTTCGAGACCAGTCTGACCAACACGGTGAAACCCTGTCTCTACTAAAAATACAAAAATTAGTCAGGCATGGTAGCATGTGCCTGTAATCCCAGCTACTCAGGAGGCTGAGGCAGAAGAATCACTTGAACCCAGGAGGCAGAAGTTGCAGTGAGCCAAGATCACGCCATTGCACTGCAGCCTGGGTGACAGAGAGAGAGTCCGTCTCAAAAAAAAAAAGAAACAAAAAAGGTAGAACAAACATTTTATTGACATTTATTCAACACATTTTAGACTTACACTTACAGCTAAAATAGAGAAACCAGGACTGGCCTTATCTTCCACCTGAAACAGCCAAAAGCAACAACAAAATGATATAATGACTCTCAAGACACTAGGTGGACAACAAAGGCCACAGGTATTCAGATGGGTACAGATTGGGGCACACAAATAAGAAAACTACCAGAGGCTGGAGGAAAAAACACACAAAACATTAGAGGTAATGGTGCCCAGAGTTTCCACCAGCCAGAATGGAAAGCCTCATGATGCAAGGAACATCGGGTAGAGTACCCAGAAGAGTCTTGCCTCGGCTTTAGGGAAAAATGTCCTTAAGCTTAGTATAGCTCCAGTCTTGCTCAATAACATTGAGATCAAGACCTGAAAGGATCAAACTGTTTCCAAATAACTTAACTGTGTCCCAGAAAAAAAAAAATCAAGAACATTGATAGGAGTAGAAAAGAAACCTAACACCCCCAAAGATAAAATTCATAATGTTATGCATCTAATAAAAAAAGTACCAGGCACAGAAAGTAGCAGGAAAATACAACTTTCAGTAAGAAGATAAATCAACCAATTGAAATTGACCCAGGATGGGCACAAATATTAAAATTAGCAGGCATGATGTTAAAGAATCATTATAAATGCATTCTGTATGCTCAAAAAGTTAGAGAATGCTATATTTATATATATTTCTTATTATGCTTTAAGTTCTAGGGTACATGTGCACAATGTGCAGGTTTGTTACATATGTATATATGTGCCATGTTGGTGTGCTGCACCCATTAACTCGTCATTTAACATTAGGTATATCTCCTAATGCTATCCCTCCCCCCTCCCCCCACCCCACAACAGGCCCCAGTGTGTGATATTCACCTTCCTGTGTCCAAGTGTTCTCATTGTTCAGTTCCCACCTATGAGTGAGAACGTGTGGTGTTTGGTTTTTTGTCCTTGCGATAGTTTACTGAGAATGATGATTTCCAGTTTCATCCATGTCCCTACAAAGGACATTAACTCATCCTTTTTCATGACTGCATAGTATTCCACGGTGCATATGTGCCACATTTTCTTAATCCAGTCTATCATTGATGGACATTTGTGTTGATTCCAAGTCTTTGCTATTGTGAATAGTGCCCCAATGAACATACGTGTGCTGTGTCTTTATAGCATCATGATTTACTATCCTTTATATATACCCAGTAATGGAATGGCTGGATCAAATGGTATTTCTAGTTCTAGATCCTTGAGGAATCGCCACACTGTCTTCCACAATGGTTGAACTAGTTTACAGTCCCACCAACAGTGTAAAAGTGTTCCTATTTCTCCACATCCTCTCCAGCACCTGTTGTTTCCTGACTTTTTAATGATGGCCATTCTAACTGGTGTGAGATGGTATCTCATTGTGGTTTTGATTTGCATTTCTCTGATGGCCAGTGATGATGTGCATTTTTTCATGTGTCTGTTGGCTGCATAAATGTCTTCTTTTGAGAAGTGTCTGTTCATATCCTTCACCCACTTTTTGATGGGGTTGTTTTTTTCTTGCAAATTTAAGTTCTTTGTAGATTCTGGATATTAGCCCTTTGCCAGATGAGTAGATTGCAAAAATTTTTTCCCATTCTGTAGGTTGCCTGTTCACTCTGATGGTAGTTTCTTTTGCTGTGCAGAAGCTCTTTAGTTTAATTATATCCCATTTGTCAATTTTGGCTTTTGTTGCCATTGCTTTTTGTGTTTTAGACATGAAGTCCTTGCCCATGCCTATGTCCTGAATGGTATTGCCTAGGTTTTCTTCTAGGGTTTTTATGGTTTTAGGTCCAACATTTAATTCTTTAATCCACCTTGAATTAATTTTTGTATAAGGTGTAAGGCAGGGATCCAGTTTCAGCTTTCTACATATGGCTAGCCAGTTTTCCCAGCACCATTTATTAAATAGGGAATCCTTTCCCCATTTCTTGTTTTTGTCAGGTTTGTCAAAGATCAGATGGTTGTAGATGTGTGGCATTATTTCTGAGGGCTCTGCTCTGTTCCATTGGTCTATATCTCTGTTTTGGTACCAGTACCATGCTGTTTTGGTTACTGTAAACTTGTAGTATAGGTTGAAGTCAGGTAGCATGATGCCTCCAGCTTTGTTCTTTTGGCTTAGGATTGACTTGGGAATGTGGGCTCTTTTTTGGTTCTGTATAAACTTTAAAGTAGTTTCTTCCAATTCTGTGAAGAAAGTAATTGGTAGCTTGATGAGGATGGCATTGAATCTATAAATTACCTTGGGCAGTATGGCCATTTTCATGATACTGATTCTTCCTATCCATGAGCATGGAATGTTCTATTTGTTTGTGTCCTCTTTTATTTCATTGAGCAGTGGTTTGTACTTCTCCTTGAAGAGGTCTTTCACATCCCTTGTAAGTTGGATTCCTAGGTATTTTATTCTCTTTGAAGCAATTATGAATGGGAGTTCACTTATGATTTGGCTCTCTGTTTGTCTCTTATTGGTGTATAAGAATGCTTGTGATTTTTGCACATTGATTTTCTATACTGAGACTTTGCTGAAGTTGCTTATCAGCTTAAGGAGATTTTGGGCTGAGATGATGGGGTTTTCTAGATATACAATCCTGTCACCTGCAAACAGGGGCAATTTGATTTCCTCTTTTCCTAATTGAATACCCTTTATTTCCTTCTCCTGCCTGATTGCCTTGGCCAGAACTTCCAACACTATGTTGAATAGGAGTGGTGAGAGAGGGTATCCCTGTCTTGTGCCAGTTTTCAAAGGGAATGCTTCCAGTTTTGGCCCATTCAGTATGATATTGGCTGTGGGTTTGTCATAAATAACTCTTATTATTTTGAGATATGTCCTATCAATACCTAATTTATTGAGAGTTTTTAGCATGAAGGGCTGCTGAATTTTTTCAAAGGCCTTTTCTGCATCTATTGAGATAATCATGTGGTTTTTGTCTTTGGTTCTGTTTATATGCTGGATTACATTTATTGATTTGCATATATTGAACAAGCCTTGCATCCCAGGGATGAAGCCCACTTGATCATGCTGGATAAGCTTTTTGATGTGCTGCTGGATTCGGTTTGCCAGTATTTTATTGAGGATTTTTGCATTGATGTTCATCAGGGATATTGGCCTAAAATTCTCTTTTTTGGTTGTGTCTCTGCCAGGCTTTGGTATCAGGATGATGCTGGCCTCATAAAATGAGTCAGGGAAGATTTCTTCTTTTTCTATTGATTTGAATAGTTTCAGAAGAAATGGTATCAGCTCCTCCTTGTACCTCTGGTAGAATTCGACTGTGAATTCGACTGTGAATCCAGCTGCTCCTGGACTTTTTTTGGTTGGTAAGCTATTAATTATTGCCTCAATTTCAGAGCCTGCTATTAGAATCTCTGAACCCTATTCAGAGATTCAACTTCTTCCTAGTTTAGTCTTGGGAGGGTGTATGTGTCAAGAAATTTATCCATTTCTTCTAGTTTTTCTAGTTTATTTGTGTAGAGGTGTTTATAGTATTCTCTGATGGTAGATTGTATTTCTGTGGGATTGGTGGTGATATCTTCTTTATCATTTTTTATTGTGTCTATTTGATTCTTCTCTCTTTCCTTCTTTATTAGTCTTGCTAGCAGTCTATCAATTTTGTTGATCTTTTCAGCTCCTGGATTCATTGATTTTTTGAAGGGTTTTTTGTGTCTCTATCTCCTTCAGTTCTGCTCTGATCTTAGTTATTTCTTGCCTTCTGCTAGCTTTGGAATGTGTTTGCTCTTGCCTCTCTAGTTATTTTAATTGTGATGTTAGGGTGTCAATTTTAGATCTTTCCTGCTTTCTCTTGTGGGCATTTAGTGCTATAAATTTCCCTCTACACACTGCTTCGAATGTGTCCCAGAGATTCTGGTATGTGGCCTGCCTTGCTAGGTTAGGGAAGTTCTCCTGGATAATATCCTGCAGAGTGTTTTCCAACTTGGTTCCATTCTCCCCGTCACTTTCAGGTACACCAATCAGACCTAGATTTGGTCTTTTCCCATAGTCCCATATTTCTTGGAGGCTTTGTTCATTTGTTTTTACTCTCTTTTCTCTAAACTTCTCTACTTGCTTCATTTCATTCATTTGATCTTCAATCACTGATACCTTTTCTTCTAGTTGAACAAATCGGCTACTGAAGCTTGTGCCTTTGTCACGTAGTTCTTGTGCCATGGTTCTTAGCTCCATCAGGTCATTTAAGGACTTCTCTACACTGGTTATTCTAGTTAGCCATTCTTCTAATCTTTTCTCAAGCTTCTTTGCGATGGGTTCGAACTTCCTCCTTTAGCTCGGAGAAGTTTGATCGTCTGAAGCCTTTTAGCTTCTTTGCGATGGGTTTGAACTTCCTCCTTTAGCTCGGAGAAGTTTGATCATCTGAAGCCTTCTTCTCTCAACTCGACAAAGTCATTCTCCATCCAGCTTTGTTCCATCGCTGGCGAGGAGCTGCGTTCCTTTGGAGGGAGAGAGGCTCTCTGATTTTTAGAATTTTCAGCTTTTCTGCTCTGTTTTTCCCCCATCTTTGTGGTTTTATCTACCTTTGGTCTTTGATGATGGTGACGTACAGATGGGGTTTTAGTGTGGATGTCCTTTCTGTTTGTTAGTTTTCCTTCTAACAGTCAGGACCCTCAGCTGCAGGTCTGTTGGAGTTTGCTGGAGGTCCACTCCAGACCCTGTTTGCCTGGGTATCAGCAGCGGAGGCTGCAGAACAGTGAATATTGCTGAACAGCAAATGTTGCTGGCTGATCATTCTTCTAGAAGTTTCATCTCAGAGGAGTACCTGGCCGTGTGAGATGTCAGTCTGCCCCTACTGGGGGTGCCTCCCAGTTAGGCTACTCGAGGGTCAAAGACCCACTTGAGGAGGCAGTCTGTCCATTCTCAAATCTCAAACTCCATGCTGGGAGAACCACTACTCTCTTCAAAGCTGTCAGACAGGGACATTTAAGTCTGCAGAGGTTTCTGCTGCCTTTTGTTTGGCTATGCCTTGCTCCCAGAGGTGGAGTCTACAGAGGCAGGCAGGCAGGCCTCCTTGAGCTGCGGTGGGCTCCACCCAGTTCGAGCTTCCCGCCACTTTGTTTACCTACTCAAGCCTCAGCAATGACGGGCGCCCCTCCCCCAGCCTTGCTGCCGCCTTGCAGTTCAATCTCAGACTGCTGTGCTAGCAATGAGCGAGGCTCCATGGGTGTTGGACCCTCCAAGCCTGGCGTGGGATATAATTTCCTGGTGTGCTGTTTGCTAAGACCATTGGAAAAGTGCAGTATTAGGGTGGGAGTGACCCGATTTTCCAGGTGCCGTCTGTCACATTTTCACTTGGCGAGTAAAGGGAATTCCCTGACCCCTTCAGAATGCTATATATTTTTGAAAGACCCATATCAAACTTGGAGCGATAAGAAGTATAATGTCTGAGGCAAAAATTACACTGGATATGGTTAAAAGCAGATTAGACATTGCAGAAGAAAATATTGTAAACTTGAAAACAGGAATAAAAACTATCCAAAATGAAGCACAGAAAGAAAACATAATTTTTTAAATGATCAAGAATATCAGTGAGCTGTGGGACTACTTCAAGTGGCCTAATGTAGTTGGAGTCACTAAAGGGTGAAGAGGATAAGGACAGAGAAAAATATTTCAATAAATGGTGGCTCAAATTTTTTCCACGTTTGATGAAAACTATGAACTCTCAAACCTAAGAATCTCAAAAATCATTAAGCACAAGAAACATGAGGAAACTCAGTAAGTCACCTCAATAATTAATTTGCTCCAGGACAGACGTGGTGACTCATGCCTGTAATCTCAGCACTTGGGAGGCTGAGGCGGGCAGATCTTTTGAGGTCAGGAGTTTGAGACAAGCCTGGCCAATATGGGGAAACCCCATCCCTACTAAAAACACAAAAATTAGCTGGACATGGTGGCAGGCACCTGTAATCCCAGCTGCTCAGGAGGCTGAGGCAAGAGAATCACTTGAACCTGGGAGGCAGAGGTTACAGTGAGCCGAGATGGTGCCATCGCACTCCAGCCTGGGTGACAGAGCAAGACTCCATCTCAAAAAAAAAAAAATAACAATTTTCTCCAAACCAATGACAAAGAGAACATCCTAAAAGCAGCCAGAGGACACATACAAAGACAGATTATGTAAAGGGCAACAAGGACAACAGCTGATTTCTCATCAGAAACAATGCCAGCAACCAGACTATAGAGGAAGTGCTTTAAAATACTGGAAAGAAAACCTGTAATTTTGTTTCTTTCCATTTTCTTTCAAAAATGAAATTTTAAAAAAGATATTTCAGATACACAAAAGCTGACAGAATTGTGACCAGCAGAGCCACACTGTAAGAAATGTTAAAGGAAATCCTTTTAGGCAGAACCAAAAGAATACCCGATGGAAATCTGGATCCATACAAAAGACTGAAGAACGTGAAAAAATATGCAAGATTTTTTTCATGATTTAAATCTCTTTTAAGAATAATTGACTGTTTATATAACTGTATTAACAGTGTAATATGAAGTTTATGACATATAAAAAAGGAAAATGTATGAATAAATACCACAAAAATGGAGAAGGGAGAAATGAAAGTATACCATGGCATTAGTCCATTTTCATGCTGCTGATAAAGACATGCCCAAGACTGGGTAATTTATAAAGAAAAAGAGGTTTAATGACTCAGTTTCATGTGGCTGGGGAGGCCTCACAATCATGGCAGAAGGGGAAAGGCATGTCTTACATGGCAGCAGGCAAGAGAGAGAATAAGAACCCAGCAAAAGGGGTTTCCCCTTATACAACCATCAGATCTCATGAGACTTATTCACTACCACGAGAACAGTATGGGGGAAACCCCGCCCGCATAATTCAATTATCTCCCACCAGGTCCTTCCCACAACACATGGGAATTATGGGAGCTATAATTCAAGATGAGATTTCAATGGAGACACAGCCAAATCATATCAAGTATCATGAAGCTGTTTAACTAGATGTAGGATGACTAACTGCCCCTGTTTTCCTTGGACTAAGGAGTTTCCTATGAAATCAGACTTTCAGTACTAAATTAAGACAATCCCAGGAAAACTGAGGTCATTAGTCACCTTAACACATCAAGTGGTGTGCTATCACTTGAGAGTACACTGTGATAGCTAAACTGACATTGGCAAAGCCACTTAACTGCTCTGTGACTTGGTTTACTCATCTGTAAACATTGGAACAATAATACTTCCTTATTAGTGTTATGGCAAGAACTTAATAATATGATGTATGTAATGTGTATGGTACATACTAGGGATTAATAAACAGCAGTTTTATCATGATCTAAGTTCACTTTGGGGAAAAAAATCAAAGTTACCTGGTAGAGAATGAATTAAAGAAAACATGACTGTAAGTAAAGAGACAATTTAGTTGGCAAGTACAGTAAATAGAGCAGATATTATGTGCTCCAGCACTGTGCTGGGAACTGAAGACAAACATCCGGATCAGGGCACTGTCCTCTACACTAAATCTGTGTTTAGAACTTATTCCACATTTCCATTTTGACCCAGAAATTCCAGAAATTGACTCAGCCAATGAGAAACTTTTCTCCCCTGTGCATTGAAAAAAATTTTTTTTAATGTAGAGAGAAAGAAGGAACATTTCAACTCAAAGTATGAAAATATTTTGCTCTTTAGACCTAGTCAGAAAGACCCATATGAAGCATTAGGTCTTAGCAATTCTTCTCTTTATTTATCTAATAAAGTTGTTTTCGATTTTAGATATTCATAAAAACATACGAGGGCACTATTTGATTTTGTCTGGGAAGATAGTTTTCTATATCGGGAGAGACTACCATTAAACAGGGAAGATTTTGATTCATAGCTTTTAAATTGTATTTTGTTAAATTTCAAGAAATACACACTGTGATGCTCTCCTATTGTTCTGATATTTCAATAAAATTTGTCTGGGCTGCATGAAATACAAATTTGGCTTATGGAACTCTTCCTGGCTGAATTAAGGTTAAAATGAATATTCCTTCTGTGTAAGATATTTCTTTTGGCATTTTCACAAATGGCTGATGATTCAAGAAATATAAAGATGAGTCCTACATTAAAAAAGGATTCGATTTTATGTGGGGTTTTTCTTTAGCCTCGTTGAGTTTTGCTTTGTTTTTTTTTTACATTTTTAAGAAGTCCAACAGATCTGTCTACTTTTAAATTTCTATTACTGGAATACAACTATGTTTTGCTTCTTATGGGTAATATTTAAAAATTAACAAACAACTAAAATTGCTTAAGACTGGCAAATAATGCTGAAGGAATTCTGACTTAAACTTTTTTTATTTTTGAGGGAAATAAATGCAATCTGAAGTATTTTGGACAAAACTACTGGTCCTTCATAGCAAAAGAGGAAGGAAGTGGTAAGGAAAGCACAGAGTGGTGCTTTATTCGACAAAATAAAGCATTTAGATTTAAAACCATGCGCACAGTTTATTTCGTTTTCTATCACATTTTCTATCTTAAAGAAAATTTATTTATGGACATATAAGAAAATCAAATCTTCACAAAAGGAAGAAAATTTAAAATCAGGTCTTAAATTGAACAGAATTACGAATTAGTCATCATATTTATGTTTATTGTATATTCACCTCCCTAAGCCACTGAGTTGTCTTCTGAAAAGAATACAGATGAAAATAAGACATAGCCCCTGCCCTCAAAAAGCCTCCTCTCTTCCTAGGGAAACAGAGCCCGCTACGCGCAGAGGGTACTGACAGGCAAAAGGACCCTGAAAGTCCTCACATAGAAGAAGGCCCTTGCAGAATTTTTAAAAAAGAATTTCGGTGATTGCAAACCAGGAAAAGGGCCTGTTAAGATTAATCTTAGAAGAGAAATTCATGCAGATTTCTTTGATGATCATTGCTGGTATTTCATGCAGCAGTAACAGGTTTGTCTACAGTTTTGCAATTCCAAATAAATTCTGACACACCCAAAGAAAGATTATTTCACTCAGAGAACATGTAGGCCAATTCCTTTTTTGTAGCTATATGTAATTAGAAGTGAAGACTTTATCGAATGTACCCCATTTTCAGTAAATGCATCCTTAAAAGACAGTAGCTTCTCATATTTCTTCTACCAATTCCCTTTGCCTGTCAAGAATTAGTTCCCATTGCTTACAGCTAAAGAGTCATAGCAAAGAAACCTTAATCTTCTTTAAGATCTGAGCGAAGATGCTCCTTCAAGAAGGCAACCAGCATCCTTCCTTAAACTGCAGATCATAGCAAAGAAACCTTATTCTTCTTTAAGATCTGAGCAAAGATGCTCCTTCAAGAAGGCAACCAGCATCCTTCCTTAAACTGCAGAACCCACGCCAGCTTCATTGCATCCTTGCTGTCAGTGTGCAAAGCCTCTGCCGCTTCCTAGATCTGCTATGAAGGGCACCAACCATGGCCAAAACTTCATCTCTTTGTCCTCACAAAAGAATTCAATTTCAAATCTTGTGATTCACATACATCTATCAAGCCTCTAATATCTCAGGGCCAAAATGGTTTCTTTCCCTAGGGTTCATAATTGGAGGTGTAGAAGAAGCAAGAGGCAAGAAGACATGAAAAGCTCAGTTTGTCTGCCCTAAAGAGTTTTAATGTATCTTTTCATAATTTAAAAAAAGCTTTAATTTTTTAAGAATTTTTAGTCCCCCTTTTCCCCTGTTGCATATCTCCAAAGTGCTAAGCCAAAAAAGACCTTTAAAATTCACACGGTCTAAAATCATGAAAACACATTAATGCACCAGACTTGCATGGAGGATTAGCCCGTATTCTATGTTAGTTTAGTGCCATCAAGTGGTTCAGTTGAAGAAGTAACATTTCTGAATGTTTTTATTACTGTCTAATTTGTAGGCATTAGGTCTTCTTTTATGCCTGAAGGCATTTACTGAGAATGAAGTAAATTTAAAAAAAGCTTGACTTTTAGTTTCACATTCCATATGTTTATAATAAAAGAAATTGGTCCACATTTTCTGCAAAATTTGATAAAACAGATTGGGACTGTCAACAAATTTTATTAAGAGTCTGTCTACAACATTTACGATAAAAAATGACTGTATCGAAGTTCAACAATGTCTCAATATTCATGATTGTAAAAATTACTTAGGCACACTACATCCTTCATTAAATATTCTGTGGAGCTAGGAAATTATGTTTTGTCAAAAAAAAGTCTGAATAGATATCATATTCTTTCATTTTTGCATAAATGAATTTACAAATTAATTAGTTATTATGAAATAAACAGTCGTATTACCACTACCTAAGTTAGAAACTAGAACATTCTCAAGACACCTGCTTGCCCCTTCCCTTTCGTTTATAATTTAGCCTCAGATTAAGTATCCCCTAAATAAAATGTTCTAGTTTTGTCGAATTAGAATCACAGAATATGTGGTGTGTGTGTGTTTGTGTGTATACCTTGCTCCTTCCACTAAGCCATAAGTATTTAAGACTCATCTACATTGAAGAATGTAGCTTTTGTGAGCTCATTTTTTTTTTGCTATATAGTAAGACATGGCAAGAGTTATTAATTCATTCTGTTGTAGGTGTATACCTGGGTGCTTCCACTCTTAAGATATTATGGATAATGCTGTTGTGAACATGTTCATACATGTATTTTGGTGCTTCTTACCTCACAATTCTGAAGGTTAGATACAACTTGGGGATGCATATCTTCAATTTTACTAGTAAGGATTTTTCTAATAATCTCTAATTCTAGAAATTTGTCTTTTCTTCTACATACACTATCATATTATTGGCAAATGGTGATAGATTATTACTTTTTTATCCCCTTTTATTTCTTGCTTTGGTAAACTAGCTTGACTCTCCAATACAATGTGCTGTGTATGTGCTATGAATAACAGCAGTAATGATGGACATCCTTCTCTCCTTCTTGAACCTAATGAGATTTTATAACATTTAATCATTAGGTATAATGACTGCTGTAGTTTACTTTATGAGATAGCATTTATGAGATTAAAGAAGTTCCCTTATATTTCTAGTTTCTTAGGAGTTTTTCTTTAATTATGACTAGATGTTGAATTTTATCAAACACTTTTGGCATGTAATGCATTGTTTATATATATTTTTCCCTTATTCTGTCCATGTGGTTAAAATAATACATTTTAAAAATTGATAGTCTAATGTTAAACCAATTATTCACTCCCAGAAAAAATTCAAACTGGCTATGATATATCATCATTTTTTACATGGATACATATGGATTTATTTTTCTAAACTTTTTAGGAAACTTTTGCAGATGTATCTAATTGGCATGTATTTTCTTTCTTTCCTTATACTGTTGTTATGGGGTTTTGGCATCAAAGTTATGGCAGTCTCCTGGGTTGGAGAGCACATCTTCTTTCTCTATACTCAAGAAGAGTTTGCTTTAGAATTATTTCTAACATAAATGTTTGCCAGAATTCACTGTCGAGATCTGTACTTTTCTTTGTGAAAACATATTTAATTCAATATTTCAATTATTTCTTTTTTATTTTATGTATGTATTTATTTTTAGGGATGGGGTCTGGCTCTGTCGCCCAGGCTGGAGTGCAGTGGTGTGATCACGGCTCACTGCAGCCTTGACCTCCTGGGCTCAAGCAATCCTCCTACCTCAGCCCCCGAAGTAGGCAGGACTACAGGTGTGTGTCACCGTGCCCAGATAATTTTTGAAATCATTAATATTTTGTAGATACAGGGTCTTGCTATGTTGCCCAGGCTGGCCTCAAACCACTGGCCTCAAACCACTGGCCTCAAGCAATCTTCCCACCTCAGCTTCCCAAAGTTCTGGGATTACATGTGTGAGCCACCTCATCCTTCTTCTGAAATATTGCTAAGTTGTATTTTTCTCAGAACATGGCCATTTCCTCTAAAATTTTCAAATATGTGGGTTTACTATTATTCATAATAGCTTCTAATTATCCTTAATGTTTTTAGAATTGGCTGAGAGATCATCTTTTTCTGTATTCTGAATAACAGCTATTTGTCTATTCTCTTTTTTCTTTCTTATCAGTAGTGTCAGGAGTTTGTCAATTTTATTAATCTTTTAAAAGATCTAATTACCAGCTCTGTTGATGCGCTTCCTATTCTATTTGTTTTCTAAATTATTAATGTCTGCTTTTATCTGTATTATTTCCTTATTTCTATGTTCTTTGTATACATTGTGCTATTCTTTCACTAACTTCTTAAATGAATGTTTAGCTTCATTCTTTTGTTCCTCTAAGGAAAAGTACTGTAAGTACTGATTTTGCTATTTACGTTTTGATGTGCAGTGTTTTTATAATTCCATTTAAAATATTTTCTAGTTTATATTGTGTATTCTTCTTTTATTCATGAGTTCTTTAAAATAATATTTTAAATGTACAAACCTCTGAAGGTTTTTTTTTTTTGGTCTTTCATTGTTTATTTCTAGCATTACTGCATTGTAGTAGAAGAATATACTTTGTATTACTTCAATCCTTTGGTATTTTGGGGGTTTGCCTGATAGTCATTCTATCATCACTATTTGTAAATGTTTCTCATGCTTAAAAGATTTCAGTGTTCTGCAGATGTTAGGTTCAGTGTCCTGTATTTGTTAACTGTGTAGTTCAAGTAGTTCTAGATCTCCACTGTTTTTTGTTTTGTTTTTGTTGTTTAACTAATCTAGAAGCTACAGAGAGAGGTAAGTTAAAATCTCCTGTTATGATTCTTAATTTATCTATTCCTCCTTGTAGTTTATTATTCTTCCCTTATAAATTTTGAAAGCATACAAATGTATGTCTTTCTGGTGAAGTGAACATTTAGCATCATGAAGTAATTCCATGTACCCCTAGTAATACTTCTAACCTTAAAAATCTATCAATACACCATCCTAGCTTTCTTTTATTACTATTTGAGTTGCATGCAGTTTTTCATCCTTTTACATTCAAACTTTCTATATCTTTAAGTTTTAGATATATTTCTTGTAAAGACTACATAGTTGGATTTTATTTATTATCCAGCATAACATTTTAACTCTATATTTTGAACTAACTTTAGAATTACAGAAGTTATAAAAATTGCACAGAGTTCCTTATATCCTTAATTCTACTTCTAATGCTAACATCATAGGTAATCATAACGTAATTGTCGAGAACAGGAATCTAACCTTGGCACAGTGTTATTTACTAAACTACGGACTTCAGAGAGAATGTCACCAATTTTTCCACTATTGTCATTTTTCTGTGCTAGGATCCTGTCCAAGTTCCAGCTCTGCACTTGCTTTTTATTCATCCTTGGTCTCCTCTATCCTGTAACAGTTTCTCTGACTTCCCTTGTCTTTTATGATCCTGACACTTTTGAAGAGTACTGGTCAATTGCTTTGTAGAATGTCCTTCAATTTGGGTTTGTCTCGTGTTTTTTCATTTTTGGATACAGGTTGGGCATTTTGGGCCAAAACACTACTAAAAATTATGTTGTGTCCTTCTTAGTGTATCATATCAAGTGTGTCATGATGCCAGTATGTCTCATTGCTGGTTATGTTTACCTTGATCACTTGGTTAAGTTTACCTTGATCACTTGGTTAAGTTTGTGTTTTCTGGGTTTCTCTACCGTAGAGCTACTCTCTCTCTCTAAAGCAGACACATGTCTTGGAAGAGATAACTTGAGAACAGGCAAAGCCTACTTTTTCTTAAACTTCTGCCCGCCAAATTTAGCCTCTGTAAGTGGATATTGACTGCAACATTTATTACTACAGTATTTGCCTAATAGTGATTTTCTATTTCCCACTTTTCTTTTAAAGTTTTTTGTTGGAATTTTCTTTCGAGGAAGACCTTCCTCTTATCCCTGATTTGTTTATTTATTCAATTGTTTATTTATATCAACAGTCACTCTACTATATTCCATTTATTAGAAATGAGTTACTAGCACTATCCCATACTCTAGAGGAGGGAATTATAGAATGGCCTCGTTACCAAGAAGTGTGGTCAGTGAGACCATCTTAAACAGCCTACGATGCCTGATATTCCTAAAGTACTTGTCCTGTTTTACATTTAATTTTACCATTAATGCCATCTGAGATTACAATTTTGAAGAGATCTACAGTAGCTACTTCAGTACAGTCCTATAATAAGGGATCCACTTTACAAATGAGGCACAAAATGAATGCTTTCTTTTCCAAATAACACAGCCAAACTACACACAACTAGGTTAGTAACATCAGTCGTTTAGTCTAACACAGTGGTCAGGTTCCTGGGCTCTGGAGTCAAACATAAGTGAATTGAAATCCAGGTTTTGCTGCTCACTAGTTGTGTGATCATGTACAAATTAGTACATCATAAATCAAATTTGACATCATAAGTCAAATGGAGATAATATTAGGATCTTCCCTAAGGGTTGTAATATTGGACCTTTGTCTTTTGGAGTATGTCCAATATCTACCTGGTTCCTAGTTGAAGGAATCTAAATGTTTGGAGGCTTGTATTTATTCTAGAGAATTAGAACTCTTAGTGTCCTAAAGCATTATCTTGCCCCATTTTAACACTTACACACTGTGATTTAATTTAATTTCTGTATTCATCTTCCTCATTATATTTATGTCTTCCATGGGATAGGGTTCAGCTTTATGTCCCCTACTCTTACAACAATCCCTGGTTTATAACTGGAGGGCCATGTGTATTTGTTGAAGAAGTGAGTGAGTGAATGGAGAGAATGAAATAGAGCTCACAGATTCACTTTAGTATTATCTTTCAGTATCATAAACAAACTTGGAGTTGAAAACCAGCCTTAAATATTTGGCTATCAGTTTCAATAAAGTTCAAATATATGCAGAAAAGAATTTGTACATATAACAATTGAAACTATTAAACCAATATTTTTAACCTCAACAATTTTATTAATATATATTATATATATATATTTTTTAGACAGAGTTTCACTCTTGTCACCCAGGCTGGAGTGCAATGGCACCATCTCAGCTCACTGCAACCTCCACCTCCCAGGTTCAAGTGATTCTCCTGCCTCAGCCTCCCGAAGTAGCTGGGATTACAGGCGCCCGCCACCACACTTAGCTTTTTTTTTTTTTTTTTTTGTATTTTTAGTTGAGACAGGGTTTCACCATGTTGGCCAGGCTGGTCTTGAACTCCTGACCACAGGTGATCCACCCTCCTCGGCCTCCCAAAGTGCTGGAATTACAGGCGTGAGTCACCTTGCCCGGCCTAAAATATATTTTTTAATGTTAAAATTTATATTTTTAGTGGTATTTGGAAGTGAAAATAGGGTGTTCTATTGCCCATCTTGTCATGTTCAATTGTGCTTAAAACTAGCTTCTACAGGTGTTAGTAAAAAATCCATGCAGTATCACATTTTCACAGTGTGATGTGTGTGAGGAAACCTACAGGTTTCCTCCAAGGTGAGCAATAAAGGGAAAATCTATGAACATGGAGAGGGGCCACTGGACACAATCACAATAATTTCTGACCCACCTGTTCCTTCAGACTTTTTGCTAATTTTACCCTGCTATCACTGTGTTTGCTCTCGCCTTTTCCCACTCCAGCCTCAGTAGGAACGCAGACACGTTCCTTAATCTCCCATAGCAGAGCTGAGCCTAGACTGAAATAGTAGATCAGTTCTGATTAAGGTCCTGAGACTAACAGAAGAAAGGCACTGATAAGTTAGAGTGCAACGTGCAATGGCCCACAGGATGTGGTTGCTCTCTGCACCCACCAGCACAAGACCCCAGTCCTGGGGCCCCCAGCGTGACTGCGCCCATGCTGCTGCATCTGCTCTTTGCCTCCATGAGGCAGGAGCCCCTGTTTCTCAAGAATGCCCTTAATGACAGCCAGATGCCCAGAGTCCATGTCTGAAAGAGATGCCCAAAGAGAAGAATGTGACTTTCCCATCTACAGTCTACCTCCAAGGCCTCACTTTCTGTCCAGGATATTCTAATTCCTAGGATAGTTGTCAAATACTATTTCTTTTCCCTTCAAGTGACATGACAGCATAACCACAGGGGTGCGACCTTATTTTACAGATTCAACAGGACAATTTTATCGTCAACATAATAAAAGCTAAAAAGTATTTAGTAGTGCCAAGACTTTATGTATAGTAGTTACATTTGCTCTTCAGAACAACTTTATGAGGTCAATAACACTGCTACCCTATCTCCGGAGGAGGCACCTGGAGTACACCTAAGTGACTTGCCCAAGATTACACATGTAGTGAGTACCACAAACCCATATCAGACTCCAGCATTCAAGTTCTTAACTAAATGTTCAACATTAGCGTAAGCGCCATACCTAGAAATCAGTCAGGGCTACAGTGTTATCAGAAAGATATCCTTTTATTCTTTTGGGTATTACAGAAAAACCTTAGATTTGGAAAATGGATACTCCTGGTTCAAACCTGACTCTGTCACTTACTAGGTATTTGGTGACATTAAACAACATTAAACTACATGTGTAAACTCTCTGAGCCTTAGTTTCCTACTTCATTAATTTATGTGTGGATTAAAAAAGATAGTGCCGGCCAGGCATGGTGGCTCACGCCTGTAATCCCACCACTTTGGGAGGCTGAGGCAGGTGGATGACCTGAGGTCAGGAGTTCAAGACCAGCCTGGCCAAAATGGTGAAACTCGTCTCTACTAAAAATACAAAAATTAGCCGGGTGTGGTGGTACACACCTGTAATCCCAGCTACTCGGGAGGCTGAGGCAGGAGAATCTCTTGAACCCAGGAAGTCGAGGTTTCAGTGAGCCAAGATAGTGTCACTGCACTCCAGCCTGAACGATAGAGCAAGACTCCGTCTCAAAAAAAAAAAAAAAGGTAGTGCCTGCAATGTTCCTAATAGTGCCTGGTACTTGGTAGGTGTCTGATAAATGCTGAGTAATATAATATGATTGATTTGCTTCCTGATTTTTGTTTTCTCTATGCCCATTAGCATTTCTGCCTGTTTGAAAAGTTCACATTCAGTATACTTACAGAGAAATAGCTCAAATAACTTGAAATCCATACAAAATATGATATTTCCTTTGTGACACTAAACAATATCCTTACACATAGGAAGACTGTCTCAGTCCATTCAGGCCCCTATAAAAAAATACTGTAAACTGGGCAACTTATAAATAGCAAAAGTTTATTTCTCACAGTTCTGGAAGACAGAAAGTCCAAGACCAAGGTGCCAGCAGATTCAGAGTCTAGTGAGGGCTGATTTTCTTGTTCATAGGCGGCTTCTTCTCGCTGTATCTTTACATAGTAGAAGGAGCAAGGCAGCTTTCTGGGGTCTCTTTTATAAAGGCAGTAATCTCATTCATTAGGACTCTGCCCTCATGGCCTAATCACCTCCCAAAGGCCCCATCTTCTAATATCATCACAGTGATGGTTAGGTTTCAGCCTATGAATTTGTGGGAGGACACAAACAGATAAATTATCTTATAAATGGAAGCACTTGAAGTAAAAGGAACTAATGTTATATGATAAAAAAAAAAAAACTTTCAGTTTCAGACTCTAAATATGTTTCTGTGATTGGAATGAGTAGTAAAAAAATTTGATGACATGAGTGGTAATTTCAAGAAACCTAGACATACTCTAGTGTAATATATCTGTATATGAATGAAATGATGTTTAAGAGATTTGTAAATAGATCTAATATATACAGACACAGATATCAGGATACACAGTATTTTTTTTTTCTCCTTTGCATGTCCTTTGAAGGTTTAATGGCATTTTTGGATGAACTAATGTATTCCTTCCTCCACTCTATCACCTAACACTCTCACTTAGAAAAAAGATACACAAATATAATTAATACACAATAGCAAAAAGATTTTACTGTCTCAATCTAGGTGTGACCTTTTTTAAAAAAATCTAATTGTTATTAAAAACAAAGCATTTGGCTAAACTATTTCAAAGTCAATGTTTTACTATTTCAAAGTCAATGTTGTGCTTTTCATAAATATTACTTAACATTGAATGACTTTAATCTTACTGTGTCCTGCTCTGTAATTACCCTGTCCATTTACCAGAGTATACGTTTCCCAGCCTGCTAATCTTGGAAGGCATGCTCAAAGATAAGGATTTTATGACTCTTTTACTGGAATATTTTTTTTTCTTTTTTTTGAGGTGGAGTCTCACTCTCTCCTGGAGCGCAGTGGCATGATCTCGGCTCACTGCAACCTCTGTCTCCTCAGTTCAAGGGATTGTCCTGCCTCAGCCTCCTGAGTAGCTGGGATTACAGGCATGCACCACCATGCCCAGCTAATTTTTGTATTTTTAGTAGAGATGGGGTTTCACCACGTTGCCCAGGCTGGTCCTGAACCCCTGACCTCAGGTGATGCGCCCCCATCGGCTTCCCAAAGTGCTGGGATTACAAGCTTGAGCTACGACGCCCGGCCTGGAATTATTTCTTTATGAAAGGGTAGATGCTTATTTAAAATTTCTTGAAGAATTTTTCAAGATACAGTGCTGCAGCCACATTCTTTGGGATTTTGATTGTGTTACAGGAGGTACAAAATACTTTTTAAATATTTTTCACAGTATTGAGTAGATCAGTTCACTAGAAAGGATATAAATATGCAGCAAGAGAAAAATTAAAATATCCAAAATATCACCAACAAAGATAACCTTTGTTTTTGCAGTTCGTTTTTGTTGTATTTTAGGGGGCTTTCTTTTGAGACCGAATCTCACTCTGTCCCATAGGTTGTGTAGTGGCACAACCATAGCTCACTGCAGCCACAACCTCCCAGGTTCAAGCGAGCCTCCCACCTCAGCCTCCCAAGTAGCTTGGACCACAGACATGTGCCACCACACTTGACTAATGTTCTTTTATTAATTTCAATTTTTTATTTTTAGTAGAAACAGGATCTCACTATGTTCCCCAGGCTGGTCTTGACCTCCTGGGCCCAAGTGATCCCCCACCACTGCTTCCCAAAGTGCTGGGATTACAGGCATGAGCCACCACAGCTGACCAATAACCACTTTTAACAACTATCCTTACATATATTTTTCTATATACAGGTGGTCCTCAACTTACAGTGGTTCCATTTATAAGTTTTAAACTTTACAATGGTGTGAAAGAGACGTGCATTCACTAGACACTGTACTTTGAGTACCCATACAACCATTCTGTTTTCACTTGGAGCACAGTATTCAAAAAATTACATGAGATATTCAATACTTTATTATAAAATAGGCTTTGTGTTAGATTATTTTGCCCCACTATAGGCTAATGTAAGTATTCTGAGCCCATTTAAGGTAGGACAGGCTAAGCCATGATATTTGGTAGATTAGGTGTATTAAATACATTTCTGACTTATGATATTTTCAATTTATGATAGGTTTATCAGGACATAACCCCATCAAAAGTTGAGAAGCATCTGTATAGAAATATCTTTTTGCAAAAATAGAAACATACATGTGGTTTTATAGATCATTTTGCTTAACAAGATATTATAAACATAACCCAGTATAAACAAATATTCATCTACAAAAATTATTTTTACTAACTAAACAGTAATTCATACTGTGTCGTAATGGACCACTTCTGATTTCAGCTCCTACGTATAAAAAGCAGGGACGTCATGACTCTCATCCTATGCTTAACAGCTTTATTGAGATATAGTTCACATACTTTGCAATTAATCTATTTAAAGTGTACACTTGAATGATTTTTAGTATATTTACAGATATATGCAAGCATCACCACAGTCAATTTTAGAATATTTTTATCACACCAAAAACAAATCCCATACACTTTAGCTATCACACCCCAGATGCATATCCTCCCTCTCCCCACCAGCCCTAGACAACCATGAATCTACTTTCTGTCCTATAGATTTCCCCTTTCTAGACATTTCTTATGAATGGAATCACATAATATCTGGTCTTTTGTGGAGGGCTTCTTTCAGTTTTCAGGGTTCATATATGTTGTAGCATGTATACATACTTCATTTTTCATGAACGAATAACATTCTATTGTATGCACATTGTGTTTATTCATTCATCAGCTGATGGACATTTGGGTTATTTCCACCCTGGGCTATTATAAATAATGCTGCTATAAGCATTTGTATATAAGCTTCAGTATGGACATATGTTTTCATTTATCTTAGGTATATACCTGGGAATGGATTTCTATATCATATAATAGTTCTACATTTAATCATTTGAGAAATCTCCAGACTGTTTCCAAAGTGACTGCATCATTTTATATTCCCACCAGTAGTGTGTGGAGGTTTCCAATTTCACCACATCCTCACCAATACTTGTTATTAGCTGGCTTTTTGTTTGTTTGTTTGTTTTTTGTTTTTTTTTTTTGACAGAGTCTCACTCTGTCGCCCAGGCTGGAGTGCAGTGGCACGATCTCGGCTCACTGCAAGCTCCACCTCCCGGGATCACACCATTCTCCTGCCTCAGCCTCCTGAATAGCTGGGACTACAGGTGCCCGCCACCAAGCCCGGCTACTTTTGTGTGTGTGTGTGTGTGTGTGTGTGTGTGTGTGTGTGTGTGTGTATTTTTAGCAGAGACGGGGTTTCACCATGTTAGCCAGGATGGTCTCCATTTCCTGACCTCGTGATCCGCCTGCCTCGGCCTCCCAAAGTGCTGGGATTACAAGCGCGAGCCACTGCACCCGGCCATTAGCTGGCTTTTTAATTCTAGCTGTTCTGGTAAGTGTAACCTGGACTTCTGTGTTTGATTTGTACTTCCCTGATTAATGATATTGTGCATCTTTTCATGTGATTATTGGCCATTATCTTTCTTAGAGAAATGTCTGTTAATTTTCTTTGCCCATTTTTTTTTCTTTGGGTTATTTATCTTTTCATCGAGTTGCAAAAGTTCTTTTTATATCCTGGTATTAGGCCCTTATTCTATTACAAGGACCCTTGTGATTGTATTTAGGAATGTAATTCACTTGGAATGTCCAGAATAATTCCCCCATCTCAAGACCCTTTACTTAATCACATCTGTAAAGACTTTGGCATATAACATAATATTCACAGGTTCCAAGGACTAGGACAGGATATATTGGTGGGAGGATCACGATTCTGCCTGCCACAGTGGCCCCCAATAATCCCTGTCTCCTCGTGTTCACAATCTTGTGTAGTTCCCTACTATATTAAATTCACGTTGATTTATGTGACCAACAGCCTATGACACAGTGATGTTATATATTTCTGAGATTAGATTATAAAAGACTAAAGCTTCCGTTTCAGTTATCTCTCTCTCTCTTTCCTTCCATCCTTCCTCCACCTCCCCCTACTCTCTCTGGAAAGATCTAGTACCATGTCTTGAGAACAATAAGATAGCCTCATGAAGAGGTCCGTTTAATGAGGAAATAAGACTTCCAGCCAACAGCCAAAGAGAAACTGAAGACTCCAGCAAATAGCAATGTGAGTGGGCCTTTTTGAAAATGGACCCTCCAGGCCCAGTTGAGCCTTCAAACAACACACACAAAAAAACCCCACGGCATCTCAAACTAACAGATTGACTGCAGCTTCATGAGAGACCCTGAGCTAGGAGCACACAGTAAACCTTTTGCCACATTCTTGAACTTCAGAAACAGTGAGAGAAAATGTTGTTTAAAACCATTAAATTTTGAGAGTAATTTTTCATGCAGTAATAGAAAACTACTACCAAAGGAAAATATTAGTGTGCAACTAAAAGTTAGTGGAAGTCTGTTAATATTATGAGGGACCTCACAATTATTAGTACAGTCTGTATTATTGTCCAACAATTTTATGAAAGATAGGTAGAAGAGTTATAACAAGAAACTTGTCATGATAACAAAGGATTTTAAGCAACTAAAAGGACAACTGCCAATATATGATACTAGGACCACACTGACACAGGGATTATGCTATAACAACTTTGCGTTGTCCACATTAAATCTGTGTTACTGTATTTTGGAAGTGTCCCTTGTATGAGTGCACATATAATCTAAGAAATGCACATTTTAGGAAAAAATAAGCCCAAGACAAATTAATACTTGATCTTGACAGGATGCATTTCTGGTACAAATGTAAACTGGAACATTATTTCTTTGAGATAACTTAGTAATATATTTTGAAAGCCTAAAAATATGCTTAACCAGTAATTATACTTTTATGTATTTTTCTTAAAAATCTCAATAATTAATTAAGATTCACCTTTTTTAATGTAGCATTGCTGCATGCTGGAAATAATTTAAAAAATAAAAAACGAAATATCTAAACATAAGGGCTTGATTAGATACATGTGACATATTGTGTTTAATGCCATAAATTTATCTTTAAGTACTACTTTCATTGCATCCCACAGATTTTTCATTTTTGTTTAGTTCAAAATATTTAAAGACTTTTGAAACTTTTCTTCTTTGTCCGATGTTATGTAGAAGTGTGCTGTTTATTCAGGGATTTTTTAGCTATCATTCTGTTAATGACATCCAACTTAATTATATTATGGTCTGAGAATATACTTTATATGATTTCTATTATTTTAAATTTGTTAAGGTGTAGTTTATGTTCCCTATCTTGATGAATGCCCCATGTGAACTTGAGAAGAATGTGTGTTCTGTAGTTTGTTGGATGAATTAGCCTATAAATGTCAGATCATTTTGATTGATAGAGCTTTTTAGTTCATCTGTGTCATTACTGATTTCCTGCCTGCTTGATTTATCAAGTACTGACAGATGACTGTTGAAGTATTCAACAATAATAATGGCTTTGTCTATTTCTCCTTTCACTGTTATTAGTTTTTGACTTATGTATTTTGATGCTTTTTTGTTAGGTGCATACATGTTTAGAATTACTATGCCTTCTTGGAGAATAGATCCCTGTAGCCTTATGTAATGCCCCTTTACATTCATGATAATTTTCCTTGATCTGAAGTTTGCATTTGCTCTGTTTCTGTTTTGCCTTTCGTTCCTTTTCAAATTTTGAGTATTTTATATAACCTCATTTTGTCTTCTCCTTTAGTGTATAAATAACATTTCTTTTAAAATTTTTCTTACTGGTTCTCCAAGAGTTTCAAGTACACATTTTACATTAATCTAAGTCCACTTTCAAATGACACTATTCTACTTCATGTGTGTTACAGACATCATATGACAGAATATTCCCAATTCCCATCTGATATGGTTAGGCTTTGTGTCCCCAACCAAATCTCATCTTGAATTGTAATCCCCAGGTGTTGAGAGAGAGACCTGGTCGGATGTGACTGGATCATGGGGGTGGTTTCCCCCATGCGATTCTCATGATAGTGAGTGAGTTCTCTATAAAACGAGACCTGATGGTTTTAGAAGTGTCTGGCATCTCCCCTGCTTGCCCTTCTCTCTGCTGCCACCATGTGAAGAAGGTCCTTGCTTCTCCTTCACTTTCTGCTATGATTGTAAGTTTCCTGAGGCTTCCCCAGCCATGCAGAACTGTGAGTCAATTAAACCTCTTTTCTTTACAAATTACCCAGTCTTGAGAAGTTCTTTATAGCAGTGTGAGAACAGACTAATACACCATCCCATCCATTTTGACATTGCTAGCATTTATTTCACTTTATTCATATGGTAGCTTCACCCAGTCACTGTTTATCATTACTTTGATTAAACAATTAACTTTTAGGGCAATTAAGAATATGAGATGTTTTTAAATTTTACCTTTATTTATTCCTTCCCTAGCCTCTTCTTTTTTATTAATTCAAATACTTGTACATATTTATGGGGTATATGTGATATTTTGTTACATGCATAGATTTTGTAATGATCAAGTCAGGGCATTTGAGATGTCCATCACTTCAGATATTTATCATTTCTATGTGTTGGGAACATCTCAAGTCCTCTTTTATAGGCGTTTTGAAATATACAATACATTGCTATTAAAAATAGTTACTCTACTCTGCTATTAAACATTATAAATTATTCCTTCTTGGCCATATGTGGTGGCTTACACCTGTAATCCCAGCACTTGAGGAGGCTACAGTGGGAGGATAGCTTGAGGCCAGGAATTTGAGACAAGCCTGGACAACATAGCCAGAATCCATATCTACAAAAAAATTCCTCTCATAAACTGTATATTTGTATACATCAATCAACCTCTCTTTATCCCCTCACCACCTTTACACTGAAGTATATCATTCTACTCTCTACATCCATGATACCAAATTTTTAGCTTCCACATATCAGTGAGAACATGAGATATTTGTCTGATGGTGCCTGGCTTATTTCACTTAACATAATGACCTCCAGTTCCATCCATATTGCAGCAAATGACATGATTTAATTCTTTGTTATGACCAAACAGTATTCAAATGGGTATATATACCACATTTTTTTATCCATTCATCTATTGATGGACACTTAGCTTAATTCCATATCTTGAATATTATGAATAGTGCTGCAATAAAAATGGGAGTGTAGGTATCCCTTTGACATATACTAATTTATTTGCCTTTGAATAAATACGCAGTAGAGGGATTGCTGGATTATATTGTAGTTTTATGTTTGGTGTTTTGTAAATCTCCATACTGTTTACCATAGTGGCTGTACTAATTTACATTTCCACCATCAGTGTATGAGTTCCCTTTTCTCCATATTGTCACCAACATCTGTTCATTTTTCTCTTTTTAATCTAGCCATTCTGAGGTAAGATGATATCTCACTGTAGTTTTGATTTGCATTTTTCTGATGATTAGTAATTAGTAATGTTCAGCATTTTTTCATAAACCTATTGGTCATTTGTGTCTTTTTTGAGAAACGTATATTCATGTTATTTGCCCACTTTTTAATAAAATTATTTGCCTTTTTTAAATTTGTTTTTACTGTTAGGTTTTTGAGTTCCTTATATATTTTGGGTATTAGTCCCCTATTGGATGAAAATTTTGCAAATATTTTCTCCCATGCTGCAAGTTGTCTTTTCAATCTTCTAATTATTTCTTTTGCTATGAAGAAGCTTTTTAGTTTAATATAGTCTCATTTGTCCATTTTTTATTTTCATTGTCTGTTCTTTTGATGTCTTAGTTATAAAATTTTTGCCAACACCAAGCTGACATCTTTGTAGAAATTAACAGGCTAAGCCAGCTGTGGTGGCTCACACCTATAATCTCAGCACTTTGGACGACCAAGCCGGGAGGATCGTTTGAGCCCAGGAGTTTGAGACCAGCCTGGACAATGTAAGGAGACACCATCTCTACCAAAAATAAAAAATAGACAGGTGTGGTGGTGTGCGCTTGTGGTCCCAGCTACTTAGGAAGCTGAGGCGGGAGGATCACTTGAGCCCAGGAGGTTGAGACCGCAGTGCGCCATGATCGCACCACTGAATTCCAGCCTGGGTGACAGAGCAAGACCCCTTCTCAAAAAAAATGAAATTAACAGGGGAATTCTAAAATTCACATGGAATTGCAAGGAACCCAGAATAGCCAAATAATCTTTAAAAAAAGAATAAAGTATAATAACTCACATTTCTCTATTTTAAAACTTACTATTATATAAAACAATGGTAACCAAGAAAGTGTAGTGCCAGCTCAAAAACAGACATATAAATCAATGGAACAGTATTGATGTCCCCAAAGTCAACCAATAAATATATGGTTAACTGACTTGTGCCAACCACCCAATGGGAAAAAAAAAACAGCTTTTTAAACAAATGATGCTGGGATAGCACAACTTGCAGAAGAATGTAATTGGACACCCACTTCATGCCATATGAAAAAATTAACTCAAAATAGACCAAAGACCTAAATGTAAGAGCTAAAATTATACAATGCTTAGCAAAAAACACAAAGGGAAACTTTCATGACCCTGAGTTTGGCAAAACATTTTTGATCTGACACCAAAAATATAAGCAAAAAAAACAAAAACTAGATGAATTGGACTTCATTAAAATTAAAAACTTATGTGTTTCAAATGAATGAAACTACTGTTGCTGATGAGTGAGTTTAGAGGGTGGAGAGGACTAGATTGTTGGCTGCGTCAAAGCTGTTATCACTATTTGATACTTTACCGTATGGATGTATTATGCTGATTGATCTTTTAAAATATTAATCAAAAGTCATTGAAAAAAGCTATGTTTGTGGAATATTGCCTAAAGAATAGGCAATCTGGCCGGGTGCGGTGGCTCACGCCTGTAATCCCAGCACTTTGGGAGGCCGAGGCAGGCGGATCACGAGGTCAGTAGATCAAGACCATTCCTGGCTAACACAGTGAAACCCCGTCTCTATTAAAAATACAAAACATTAGCCAGGCGTAGTGGCGGGCCCCTGTAGTCCCAGCTTCTCGGGAGGCTGAGGCAGGAGAATCGCTTGAACCCCGAAGGCGGAGGTTGCAGTGAGCCGAGATCGCGCCACTGCGCTCCGGCCTGGGCAACAGAGTGAGACTCAATCTCAAAAAAAAAAAAAAAAAGAAAAGAAAAGAATAGGTCATCTAACCCTTTCTCTATACATATATATTCTTGGACTAATGCTAGTGCTAGGTACATGGGCTGTGTTGCTTAGATTCTCCCACAGAAGTTGCTTTTGTTGAATTGTGGTTAAGCATTATAGCATAAATCTCTACTGAGCAATGGTGTAAGACTCAGCACTGAGAAACTCATTGTGTTTACTGCATGGGAATTTTTAAAGGCACTGTTTAGTCCACTGCTCCTTCTCTACTCATGATAACCCTCAGAAAAAGATTTCCTCTAGACTTAATGCCAGAAATAAATGTGCTTCTTCTAAGAACTGATTAGCACTTATGATCACTGACGCAGCTTATACATCACATTTCCTTCTCTGTGTTGATCAGAGTCTTACAGGTGAGCCACTTCTAGACCCTCAAAGCATACATGGCTTCATTTCAATCTCTCTACCCTTATTCTCTTTTTACTCAAATTAACTCACTTAGTTATCTTTATTTTTGCCTTGTCTTATCTAATGCACTTCTGTAAACTGCCTTAAATCCTTTTTGTAAAGAGATGGAGAGAAATGAGGCAGAGAGGAGAAGAGGGAGGAAATTTAGTATATAAATTGTGTAGGGTTTTTAAGAAGACCTTAACACATTCAGAAAATTATTTACAAAGAGAGAACAAAAAATGTTCTTTGAAACTGGAACAGAGTATTAATTTAACTTTACCAATTATGATGTTATAATTCTAATACATAAAAAATAAACTTTTATAGTTGAAAAAACAAAGTCTCAGAAAAAAAAATAACAGGAATAGGTAATGTAGGACCTATGAAAGGCATTCAGAAAACTCGCTAAAACTACAGACAAAATTTTGAGAGCACATACATTTCCCTGGTAAAAGAATTCACAGTTTTTATTAAAATCTCAAAGAGATTGAAATAATAGACCAAATATCACAAAAAGTCTAACCTCACTATATGTTTTTATTCAGTAGAAATTTAAGAATAATTTTTCTTATTAATATAAACATTTTCAAGAAATTATCCATAGCTAAAAAATTACTGATTGTAGCTCTTCAAGTGAAGTGAAATTGTAGCTCTTCAACTGAAAAATTAAGTTCTAATATGGGAAACTTTCTCTTTCTCCTTCCTGCCTGCCTGCCTTCCTGCTTTCTTCTGTTTCTCCTTTCTTTCTTTCTTTTTTCTTTCTTTCTTTTCTTTCTTTCTTTTTCTCTCTCTTTTTCTCTTTCTCTTTCTTTTTCTCTTTCTCTCTCTTTCTCTCTTTCTTTCTCTCTCTCTCTGTCTTTCTCTCTTTCTTTCTTTTTCTTTCTTTCTTCTTCTTTCTTTCTTCAGGATCTCCCTCTGTTATCCAGGCTGAAGTTCAATGTTGTGATCATAGCTCACTGCAGCCTCAAACTCCTGGGCTCAAGTGATCCTCCCACCACAGCCTCCCAAGTGGCTCGTAAAATTTCTTTAAAGAAACTGCAAATTGTGAACTCAGCAATCAGTTCTCTTAAAAATCATTTTATAAATAACACATTTTACTGATTTTCGATAAGTATATGTTTATTGTTTGAAGAAGAAAACAAAACCATGCTACCATTTGACTGTTAACATTTTTGTAGAAATATTTTTCAATTTTTTTCCCATCCATTAATTGCTTTAATGCTACAAGATTTATAGGTTGATGATAAGGGGTATCTGTTTTCTTTATAAAACAAAAAAATAGTAAGTTATGTCTCAAAAAATGTCCTCAGAAGAGCTATTCACTGAAGGGTTGTGGTGGAGCCGAACATGGGTTTTGTTGTCTAGGCCCAGATTTATTGCTCCCATATCAAATGCTATACCGTCTTGAATGAGTCACTTTACTTTCCCAAGTCTCTATTTTCTCATCTGTATGTTGGGGGCAGGAATAGTTTATAATAATATGTATTTCATCTATTCTTCCGGCTTGTAATGGAAATTAGATGAGAAAATATAAGTTGAAATACTTCGTAACCTCCAATTGGATTGCAGATTTTTTTCCTTTATTCCAAAAATGCTGCTATTTTTCAAGATATTTTTATATTTTCTCTTTTGGAATTGCCTGGAAAATTCATTTACATGTTATATATAGGAAAAGACATTAATTAACAGTGTAGTTTTATTTCGTACCTAACTGTATATTACTCAGCGTATCTATTTTATTAATCACATTTCCTCAAATCTACCTTAGAAGATGATTTTGCAACACAACTAATATACCTAACATTCTATATGCTCACAAGGCAAAGTCACTGTTTTAGATAAAATCTTTCTAGTAAGTGTTCAACTTGCCAATATTGTGACTTTGAAAAGGAAAACACTCATTTTGATACATATCTAATTTTGTTGTTGCTATTGTTGGTAAGTTATTCATGTGGTTTTCTGCTCATATTTCCTAATTTAGAGCAATTTATGACTGTAATCCTAAATATGTTTTATTTCATTTCAATGTCTGTGCTGTCTTAGCCTACTCAGGATTCTATAACCCATGGACTGGGTACCTTATAAACAACAATAATTTATTCCTCACAATTCTGGAGGCTGGGAAGTCCAAGATCAAGGTGCTGGGAGATTCCGTGTCTGGTGAGGGCCTGCTTCCTGATTCATAGAAGCCTATTGTCTGTATCCTCACGTGGTGGAAGAAGCAAGACAGTTCTCTGGGACCTCTTTTACAAGGGCCCTAATCCCATTCATGGAGTCTCCATCCTCATGATCTAATCATCTCCTAATACCATCACCTTCCGGGTTTGGATTTCAACATATGAATTTTGGGAGGACACAAAGCTTTAGACTATAGCAAGTGCTTATGTTTTACTTTATAAATGTCATGATGTATAAAGAGAAGGGCATGATCGAGCAGGTATTTTAAAAATGCAAAGTTAGAAAGGCACAGATATTAAATATAAACTTCAAAATAGTTAAGATGGTAAATTTTATGCTATGTGCTTTTTATCACCATATATTGAGAAGGCACAGAAAGCTAGATCATGAGGTGAATGGCAATGGTGAACTCAGGTCACTGAGCTCTTTTTACCAATGTTTCACCACCAAGTAATAAAAAGTCTTGACAGGAGGCTGGACACAGTGGCTCGCGCCTGTAATCCCAGCACTTTAGGAGGCTGAGGGGAGCAGATCACTTGAGGTCAGGAGTTCGAGACCAGCCTGGCCAATATGGTGAAACCCCATCTCTAGCAAAAATATAAAAAACTGACTGGGTGTGGTGGTGGGTGCCTGCAGTCCCAGCTACTTGGGAGGCTGAGGCAGGGGAATAGCTTGCACATAGGAGGCAGAGGTTGCAGTCAGCCAAGACCACGCCACTACACTCCAGCCTGGGTGACAGAGCCACACTCCATCTCAAAAATAAGTAAATAAAAGTCTTGACAGGATCTAATAATTAGTCCTATCGCCCCACACTCATACACCTGTTCTCAAAAAGATATTAATATGAGCAAAAATATAACACAAAAACCAAAGCTCCTTCTTCACTTCTGTACCAAAAATTGGCCAAATTCAGCCAACAATAGGAATATTAAATGCATCCTTAAAATATGTTACATGCAGAAGAATGTCCATTTACTAGAGTAGCTGTAACCTACCTCCCAAAAACTCTCCTGTCCTTTTTCTGACAGCCAAAAATCGAGTAATTATGCTAAATTCGTAAATCTGAACATTATTCTGCTGCATAGTTTTGCAAACATAACTTCTATTATTTTGTTTGATGAACAGGTTCTGGCTATTGCTGTGAGACTGAATGGAGACAGACACAGCAGATGGACGTGTCATAATAGCTTTAAGCCACCAGAAGGAGCTCTAAAACAGACTACAGGGAAGTATTAGCTCTACTGGCAAAGAGGAGGAAAATAATATATTGCCTACAGATGGAGAGTTTAAACCACATTAAAACTTAATAAAGAATTACAGAATGGCTGAGGGAATTATAACACTAAAAATTCTTCAGAAGACAAAATACGAGTGCCCAAAGGCATTATGCTAGTACTGTGGTTTTGTTATTTTTTTTTTAAGGGGAAAAAATACACGAGAAATATTGATTCAATTAGTGAAGCCAAACAAGACATGAGATTGTAAATGAGAATAAATTTACCCAGAGCTTCTCAACCCCTCCATCTGCCAAAATATTCCTTTCAGTGGAGTCAGCCTTATAGATGAACATTGGAAGATGATTCAAAAGATGCTGACAGCTTCCCTTCATCAGAAATTTCTCTTCTGATTTACCTCTAGTGCCTGAAATTCTTAAGACTTGCACTCCACCTTAAGAACTTTAATTATGTCTTAACATTCTTGCTGTCTGTATTTGAGTTAAGGCTTCACCTCAACTTGGATGAGTAACATTGACTATTAGCAGGATTTAGCTTAACTGGCTTAATCTTTTACTAGACATCATCATATACTAGGAAGGCAAGACTTTGAGGATTAAAGTGATAACAATTTTTAACTGTGGGAGGAGTCCAGGTGTAGGAAACACAATCTATAGCCAAGGAATATTGTATTGGGGAACCTGCCAGGGCCATGGGCACCTGTATTAAAACAGTATCAACCACAAAGTCACAATGAAGAAGCAAAAAATTGATAACAAACTCCCTCTTAGTCTGCTCTGGTTGCCGTAACAAAGTATCACATACTGAGTGACTTAAACAACAGAAATTTATGTTCTTATAGCTCTGGAGGCTGGAAGTCCAAAATCGTGGTGTTGGCAGGGTTGGTTCCTTCTGAGGCCTCTCACCTTGCCTGTAGATGACCATCTTCTCCCTGTGTCTCCACATGGTCTTCCCTTTGTTCATTTCTGTCTGAGTCTCAATGTTCTCTTCTTGCAAGGACACCAGTTACGTTGGATTAGGGCTGCCCCATATGACTTCATTTTACCTTAATCATCTCTGTAAAGACCCTATCTCTAAATACAGTCTCATTCTGAGGCATAGGGGGTTGGGGCTTGAACATATGAATTTTGGGGGGGGTGGGGGCTGACACAATTCAGTCCAAAGCACTCCTTTCTTTCCTTCCTTCCCAGGGTTGTTCAGATGTCTTCAAATCCACCACGCAGTGAAGTGGCTATGAGGCAGCGGAGAGGGCCTGAGTGTTGTGACCATTGCCTAGCAGTGTGACCTGGGGATGTTCTTTAGCCTCTTAGCCTTGGTTTTCCCATTTGTAAAATAAAGCTAGAAATACCTTCCTCACCAGGGAGTGGTGAGATCAAAGGAGTGATTAACAGGAGCAAAGGAGGTGATAAAAGGGAACAAACGGGCACAGTATTCCTCAGGTATGGACTGAAGCCCCGCTAAGGCTCCTACCACCCTGGAGAAATGAATCAGAATCCTTCACACAGCCAACAAGACCCTGTGTGACCTCATGCCCATCTAGCCCTGGCAGAGCTCCTCGGAGGTGAGAGGGGCCTGAGCCACATAGAATGTCTGATACCTCTGACAGGAAACAACAACAAAGAGATAAACATAAAAATGCCAAAACAGAGAACCCAAAACTGTTATATATTTTTAAATATTTATTTAATAAATTAATGCTTTAAAAATTAAACAGGCAATGACTGTATATACAACCTCAACTGGAGATCAGTCAAGAGTTTAAGTAAGTCTGGGTGCAGTGGCTGACATCTGTAATCCCAGCACTTTAGGAGACCAAAGTAGGAGGATCCCTTCAGGCCAGAAGTTGTAGACCAGCCTGGGCAACATAGCAAGACCCCGTTTCTACCAAAACTTAAAAATTAGTCAGGCATGATGGTGCGTGCCTGTAGTCCCAGCTACTCAGGAAGCTGAGGCAGGAAGATCACTCGAACCCAGGAGGTCGAGGTTGCAGCTAGCCATGATCATGCCACTGCGCTCCAGCCTGGGTGACAGAGCAAGACACTGTCTCTAAAAAAATAAATAAATAGAAATAAATGTTAAAAGAGTCTAAATTTGAGGCTGTGGCAAACATGAGGCCAGGGCCCTCCACCATACCTCTAAGCACCTTCCAGTGAGTCTGCATTCCAGAGGCCCCAGCCTCTCCACTTCATTTTGCCAGGCTCCTTCCTGCCTCAGGCTCTTCCTTCATCATGCTTGACAATTAGTTAATCTTTCAGGTCTCAGTTGCAACTGCATTTCCTTAGAGAATAATTTTTTCACCAATCCAACCTTTCATTTCCCCAGTGAAGGAGCATCTGAGTGTGTCACACGTGCACTATCTCAGTCACATTACATAATCTCGTGGTGCTCTGGACTTCATAGCAGTGACAACAAGTGTAATTAAATAATTCACTATGTAACTTGTGTTTCTCTCTGCCTCTTCTCTAGAATGTAGGCTGCCTGTCAATAAAAAGCAAGTCTATCTTTCTCAACTCTCTACCGTAAGTCTGACAAGGACCTCACACTCAGCGTGTACTCAATGAGTATACAATGAATGAGTTTAAAGGGAATGTCACTATTCAAAACTCAGTCCTCCATATATAGACTTCTTGTGCCCTTTTCTGTAAATGTCAAGGTATATCTACTTCCATTTACTAAAAATTTATCCCTGCAAAACCCTAAAGTTTGAAATATTCATATTATATGTATTTATCCACATATATCATTTACTGTAAAAACAGGTTGTTATGATAAATGGAGTGAGGGATGAAATATACCACCAATATAGTTGGTGTGACTTTTTAGTCACTAATGATAAAGCTTTCTGAAAATGATATCATTCAGGCAAAGTCATCTTCTAGCATCTGTTGAATGATGTGCAAACAAAAAAACATTTTCCAGAAACTGTGCTCTTTCAGTGGTTTCATTTTTATAGTGATAAGCTTGACCAACAGGAATATATATCTTATTTGGCCATTTTTCATGAAAAATCCATTTATGAATGTAGCAGGACAAGCCGCAGACAAAACTCCTCAGACACCAAGTTAAAGAAGGAAGGGGTTTATTCGGCCAGGAGCATCAGCAAGACTCCTGTCTCAAGAGCTGAGCTCCCCAAGTGAGCAATTCCTGTCCCTTTAAAGGGCTCACAACTCTAAGGGGGTGCACATCAGAGGGTCATGGTCGACTGAGCAAGCAGGGGGTACGTGACTGGGGGCTGCATGCACCGGTAATTAGATCAGAACAAAACAGGATAGGGATTTTCACAGTGCTTTTCTATACAATGTCTGTAATCTATAGATAACATAACTGATTAGGTCAGGGGTCGATCTTTAACTACCAGGCCCAAGGTGTGGCGCCGGGCTGTCTGCTTGTGGATTTCATTTCTGCCTTTTAATTTTTACTTTTTCTTTCTTTGGAGGCAGAAATTGGGCATAAGACAATATGAGGGGTGGTCTCCTCCCTTATTCCCCCCCTTTGAGACTCTCACTCAATAGTGGGAGTTCTCACTTTCATTCTTACTACCCATGTCTTCTTGCAAGACAGATCGATAGTGATTCATAGAGTACACTTGTGCTGAAGCATTTTGGTGAACTAAGGCAGCGATGAACTTTTTATCATTTGAAGAAGTACAGGTAGCAAACAAGGGAGCAGTAAGCAGGTTCCTATTATAACTCTTATTATAAGAATTTGAAATTCTTCTAGCACTGGGAACCATTTTCTAAACATGGCCCCAGGATCAAATCCATGCCACACTTGCACAGGCACATGTGCCAGTTTTGTCATCTCTCTATGTCCTCAACTACTTGCCCTTGATTACCTATATGTAGGCAACAATTAGTAAGGTTAAATTTCCTACAGACCACTCCTTCAGCTGTTAGCAAGTAGTCCAGAGCTAATCTGTTTTGATAGATAGCATTTCTCATCTGAGTTTCTTGCCAGGCCAGAATAGTCAAGGCTCTGCTGGTTTTATTAGTGATTATTTTTAAGACAGCTTGTAACCGTATGATTTGGTTGATCATGTAAATGGGGGTCCGGTATCCCCACAAGCCGTCTTGTGCCTAAGTAGCAGGCCCATAATATTGTATGATTTCCTCAGGGGGCCGTTTATCATTTTTTAAAATTTCCTATAGCTATGCTTCTCTTTTCGCAGGAAGCATAGACAGGGAATCCCAGGAGTTCGCCTGTTTTAATGGGCAGTAGGAAGAAAGATGGTTTAATAGTGCCAATAACACAACTACCTGCCTACTGGTCAGGTAATTTGGCATAAGCTCCATGCCTATATATCCAGTACAATCCAGTGGGGGCTGTCCAGTCCCAGTGGGACTCCGGGTGGGTCCACATGGTTTGCAACTTTGGGAATTTACTAAATGGATTTCTCTCTATGTGATTGGAACTCCACCAAGTGACCACTTTTGTGGTACCATTATACAGTTTCTGTCCCAGACAACTAAGTCGTCCTAGGGGTTAGTGAATTCTTTTCCTTCTCTAGCTATGCAGTATTGTCCAATAATTGAGGCTTTTAGGACCCAGAAATTATCAGGGTGATTCTTTTGAGCTGGGAATTCATCACGAACTGGGTCTGTAGGTCCTAACTCTCGGGATTCTCATGGCCATTGATCTCCTATTACAGTTCCTCCACATACATAACATGAAGTGATATTGAGAGACTGGGCTACATGCTCAGCTAATTGCAAAAATGAATTTCTTGTTTTTCCTAGAATTTCTGGTACTGGCACATTTAGTTCATCATAGAAAGTTTGAAATACTGGCTCAGGAGAGCGTTTGTAAACTTCTCCTCAAACCAAGATATTTACTCGAGGATCCAGTCCAGCCCTGGGGATTCCTAAAGTCACACGCTCATCTTATTTCCAGCGAGGGTCAAGGGGATTTGTTATTACTAGCTGTAAGGGGTTACATTGTCCCTTAGTAAAGGAAGGGCCATTTTTTTCCTTTCTGAAGGTGGGCTGGATCCTTTTCATTTTTTTTTATCCAAGTGGCCTAAATGACACAAGACCAGTATTTACATTTATTTCCACACAGTCCTAATTTATGACAGATGTACTTATTTTCTGCTATATAGCCTCTTCTCTAATTAAGAGAACCACACCTTATTCCTAACTTATTAGTATTAATGAGAGCACAGGCATCAAATTTTAAGGTGACTTGTTTAGGCACCCCTTTTTCTTCTGTTTTTGCTAACACTTTACTAGTATCATTTATGAGCCCCCACCAGTCCTCAGTCCTTAATCTTATTTTAAAACTGTGGTCATGGGAGGCTCAGATGGGTCATAACACACATCAGATTGGTCATTTCCTGGGCTACATACTTTGTATAGAATAACATTATACAAACAAGTTCTTTTTAGAGTTCCAGTACACTTATAATAACCATAAAATAATAGGACTGTAGCAACCTTTTGTCCTACCTCAGTGACTTGATGTATACACTGGGAACAGTCCTCAGTCTGAGGAAGGTCAGTTGAAGTCCTTACTGTAAAAGTCCAAATTTTAAGGAAAATGAGTCCTGCGATGAGTTTTCTCATGCTTTGGCTGTGCATGGACCAGTCAGCTTCCGGGTGTGACTGGAGCAGGGCTTGTCGTCTTCTTCAGAGTCACTTTGCAGGGGTTGGCAAAGCTGCTCCCATCCACGTACTGCTCACAGTCTACTGATGTTTAAGGATGGTCTTGGAGGTTGGGCCTGCTAGAATAAACTGAGTCCAACACCTCTACACAGTTATGTTCAACTGGGCTCTCTGATACCGGGAGCAAGGTGGCAGGGTTTAGGGTGTTGCAAACTTCAGTGGTTATGTGGGGATTTTCACATAGCAAGCTTTGGTACTTGGTTAATCTAGCATTTGTTAACCAATGATGTCCTTTCGTAGTCATTAAAGTTACCACAGCATGGGGGGCCTTCATATTCAGGTTTTGCCTAAGGGTTAGTTTATCTGCTTCTTGTGCTAACAGGGCCATTGCTGCTAGGGCCCTTAGACCTGGGGGCCAGCCTTTGGAAACCCTGTCTAGTTGTTTTGAGAGATAGGCCACTGGCACTGGCCAGGGCCCCACAGTCTGGGTTAAAACTCCAACTGCCATTTTTTCTCTTTCTGACACATAGAGTTTAAAGAGTTTTGTCAGGTCAGGTAGCCTCAGGGCTGGGGCCGACATGAGTTTTTCTTTTAATCCATGAAAGCTTGTTGCTGTTGGTTGTAATAGATGTAGTTTATCTAATCTACATTTTTATTAACTGTCACCCACCAAAATATTGACTCAAATCCTGCAGCTATTTGATTTCAAGCTTTAAACTGATCTGGTGTTCCTCGTGGGACTCCAATTGCGTCTAAATAGACATAAGAGTCGAAAGACCCATAAGGGGCTTCTCTTGCTTTACCATGGCTTATTTTTCTTTTTCCTTCTGGTTGATGAAATGCCAAGGTGAAAGGGATAGCCAATTGGACTGAAATACAAGTGCCACTCCAGTTATTTGGCAGAGTGCCCAGTAAAGGTCCACCACAATACCACCACACATCCGCTCGGGGATGAACAAGGGATGACTGATTGATAAGCTCTTGAAAATTCTTAAGCTCACTGCATCCCTTCAGGTCTCCAAGGAACGCTGTTTCCTCCTTGTCGTGAGAGACACGAAGTGAACTTAGTGTTTGGAGACGGAGGCTGGATGGCCCCCAGGGGCTGACCCGCAGGGTGCTGGACTTTGGGATATAGCAGAGAGAACTTGGCACGACTTATTACTCCAGGCTGTAGAATCCTGGAAAAGAGCTACCATGCAGCCTATGCCTGCTCGACTGGAGGACCACCTTAGTGGAAAGAGGACAATCTGGGCCTCTGGCCTGCCATGTGCACAAGCATAACAATTGCTTTTGTTTAACATGCAGATGGAATATTTGATCCATTTTAACCAGGCATCTGCATCTTGGCATCCTGTCTCAATTGCTAAAGTTTGTTTTAAGTCTTTAACTTCTATGATCCTCTAGTAAAATGAATGCATGGTTTTAGGAAATTACAAAAACCAGTTGGGGCAGTCCATCCTTGCTCTTTAGCGGTCCACAGAACATTGGACAAACTATGGCATGAAAGCTCTACATCGGGGGGTAAGATTCCTGGTTGGCACTGGGGTCTTTATCAAAATCTCCCCAGATTAAATGGTCCTAGTTTACTAATGCCCAGTCTGAGAAGAGTCAGGAGGGACAGAGGTACTTTTCTGAGGTAGAAAGCTGTCTTTGACTTGGAAAGTCCTCACAGGGTATAACAAGGCAAGCATTAAATGCAATAGTTTGAGGTGAAATTGACTTGGTTATGTTAATAACTAGATGGTCAGCAATAGAATGAGGAAAGAAGAAAAGTTAAATTTTTCTTAGCTTTAGTTTGGTAGGGTTTTCTGCTGGGACTATGGCCCACGACTCTGGAGGGGGTGGCACTTTCTTGACTCAATGTGATGAGTCTATTCTTTTTTTTTTTTTGCCTTAGTGGTTAGCAGCACAAGGTAGGGTCCTTCCCAGGCTGGCTCAAATTTTTCTTCTTTCCACCTTTTGATGAGAATGTGATCTTCAGGCCGGTGCTGGTTTACTGGAAATTCTAGGGGTAGTACATGTGCTAAAAGACTTTTAGTTTTTGAGAGAAAGAAAAGTGGAAGATAAACCAAGTATATAATTTTTAAGAAATTTGACCTTTTGTTTTAAATGTGGGGACCTTGGCAGTGGACTTTATAGTCCTTAGTGCCTTTTTACTGAGAAATTTCCTTTAGCACATATTTTTATTAGTTTTTAAACCAAAGAAAGCCAAATACCATTTTACATTTAACAACGCTTCTCGTATGATTTTTATACCAGATAAGCTAAATTTTATCTTTATATTATAGTTATTAAAGTTAAATCTAATTTTAATAAAACCTTGTAGACATATTTATCTAATTTTTAATGTTTGACCATAAGGTAAGATTTTATAGACTCTTTTTAACCTTTTATAATTTTTGCTAAAGAGCAGGTTGGTGCTTTAAGAAAAACCTGTTATGCTTTTACTCTAATGTCCACTTCACAGAAAAACTGGATGATACTTCTTTAACTTTAGCTAGTATGTTTACACATGGAATTTTCTTTACAATTAACATTTTAAAACTTTCTTAAACCTTCAAAACAATAAATTTTTTAACTTTTTAATGTAGGTAAAAATGTACATTCTTATGCCTCCTTACATTCCTTTTACCAAAAGTATATTTTACTTTTCTTATATACCTTGCACATAAACTGTTTTTTTTTCAATAGTTTTACATTCAGGAGGCCTAGTTACTTTTAAATTATACCACATTTTTTGCATAAATTCTTTTTTGTAGCTTTTTTTCTTTCATGACTTTCATAGACAATTCTTCGACATGCCTCAACTTTTTGACTTATTACAAACATTTCTTTCTTTAAACAACCAGTTAATTTATTTCAGGAGAAGAATTTACCATATAATACTCTTTTTATATAAATTCTGCCCCCCCTTTTTTTCCTTTTTTTTTTCCTTAGGATACTTCTGAACTGGTGAGGTGCGCTCACAATGAGGTTTCCTCTAAAAGTTATTTTTTTTTTACTTTTTTTGTTGTTGTTGTTAGCAAAGCAGTTACCGCTACAGATTGAATGCATTTGGTCCATCCGCGAGTTACTGGGTTAAGGATTTTTGATAGGAAGGCCTCAGTGCTTTCAGGATACACCCTTGTTTACACTGAAAATGAAGTGGTATTGGAGTGTTATAGGGCTATGGAGAATACCTTAAATTATCAATTATAGGTTTTAAATTTACCTTGGTTTTTAAAGGAATAGGGTACACCTTTTTTTTAACTGCTTGTATATCTCTTTCTCTCTTTTTTTCTCTCTTTGACTTTGTCTCTCTCTCTCCTTGACTTTCCTTTTGCCTCTGTCTCTTCTCTCTCTCTACCTCTCTCTTTCTTTCTCTCTCTCTCTCCTTGACTCCGTTTGTCTCTTCCTCTCTGTCTCTTCCTCGCTCTCTTTGCCTCTTTTCCTCTCTGTCTCTTTCCTTTCTCTTTCTCTCTGCTGGTCTTTCCTTGCCTCTGCCAGCTGCTTATGCTGCTGTTCTCTCAACCACTGTGTGTTGGGGGCAGGGGGTTTAAAACCAGCTGTAACCAAATGTCTATGTACAGGAACTGGTCTGGGTTCCCTGGCTTACAGTTTTCCTTGTGCCATGCCTTTGAAACAAGGGACCTGTCCAGGCTTCCTTCTAATGGCCAACCTACCTCTAATGCTGGCCAGTCTATCTTACACAAAGTTTTCAGGTTTCCTAGTGTCATAGTACTCCATAGTCTCCTTTAAATTCTTTTTTGAAATTTTTCAACATAGTTCCTAGTAGGGTGGGCTTATTTGTGCCTGACCTATGCTTCTTTGAGACAAAACACCACGCTCACACCACACGCAAACCAAAAAACAAAGAACGGGTAAAAAGGGCACACACACACTTTTGCAGTTTGCACCAAACCAAAATCAAAACCAAAATCAGAGTATCCAGAAATCCAAGCCAGGTCAAAACCAAAACCAAAGTATCAAGCAATCCAAGTCAAGTCAAAAACAAAAACCAAAGTGCCGATAAAGGCACGCCGTGGATGATGAAGCCACGCTTCCACTCAAATGGAGTAGGCAAGTTCCCAAGACCAGCCCTGTCAAGCAATTCAAACCAAGTCAAATCCAAAACCAAAACCAAAGTGCCAAAAAAGGCACACCATGCATGATCAAGCCACGCTTCTACTCAAATGCAAGTTTCAAAGACTAGTCTTACCAAGTTTTAGATGTCCAGACTCCAAGTGCCCATTCCTTCCCAGTGTTCAGCCACTACGTTGATCCTCCACGGGGGTCTGCCACACACTGCTGTGGCAAGGCGTCCCACCGGGGAAATTGCCTACCGGGGAGCACTCTCAGGATCTGCGTCACTCCGGCTGATCAGAGTCCCCTGCAGGGATATTCCACAGGGCAGGCTTAAGCCACCTAAAGAGCTGCCTCGGCTTTCCACCAATCACCTCGCTTCCTGGTCAGGGAACCCAGAAACGTAGCACGACGAGCCACAGACAAAACTCCTCAGACACCGAGTTAAAGAAAGAAGGGGCTTATTCGGCCAGGGGCATTGGCAAGACTCCTGTCTCAAGAGCCAAGCTCCCCGAGTGAGCAATTCCTGTCCCTTTTAAGGGCTCACAACTCTAAGGGGGTCCTGTGAGAGGGTCGCGATTGATTGAGCAAGCGGGGGGTACGTGACTGGGGGCTTCATTCACCAGTAATTAGATCAGAACAAAACAGGATAGGGATTTTCACAGTGCTTTTCTATACAATGTCTGTAATCTATAGATAACATAACCGATTAGGTCAGGGGTCGATCTTTAACTACCAGGTCCAGGGTGTAGCGCCGGGCTGTCTGCTTGTGGATTTCATTTCTGCCTTTTAGTTTTCACTTTTTCTTTTTTTGGAGGCAGAAATTAGGCATAAGACAATATGAGGGGTGGTCTCCTCCCCTATAAGTACAGAAACCAAGACCAAGCTGCTGGGGACACTATTGCCACAAAACAGCTTTTTATTCTGGTTTCTGGTACCCACCATACACTCTGTGGCCAGAATGTATCTTCACACTATTATTAGCTCTTTAAGCCAGATGGCTCACACGGATGAACTGGGAGCCCCCGAGGGCCTGAGTAACTGCCCACTCTCTTCTGCATCAGTTGTTGTGTTAATAAGTATCAATTAAAAACCATAATGGAAGCAAAATGAAATTAATTACATAATTCTCAATGGCTCAAGTTGAAGTCTACCAAAATTTAAAATCAAGAGCCTGGGACATCACCAACATAAGAAAAATAGTCTGCCTCGTGAGGCCTACATGATTAGAATTATCTGTAGCTAGCCAAAGAAAAGAGGGTAAGATTCAAGGCCTTGGCAAAATATCCATTCATCAAACATCTGCTCAGGGCCTACAACATGCTACCTTAGGTGCGAGAGTGAAAATATGGCCCAATGTTCCACGCACCACATCAGAGATGGGCAACCATGACACCAGAGCAGTCTCAAGGCTCTCTCTCTCCTAGCTGCCACCCAGGACACTCGGGGCAGGCTGACCCGCTCTTTTCCTCTGCTTGCATTCCAGGTGGCTCAGAAGTTCCCCGTGGCTAGGATATTTTCCCTTCCTAAACAGAATCATGATTTCCTTCTCTCAAATGTGCACATTATCCTGTGTTTCTTGCCTTCTTTAGTGGCATCACCAGTAATGTATCTACTCGAGTATTCCCAGCTAGATATTTGGTGGTGATTTTGTCTCCTTTCTGTCTAGCCATCATTTACCGTAAGTTATCTTTTTACAATATAGGATTGATCATACACTTGGCCCTCTTTTCCAACCTGAAACTGTGTCCAAGCTCATATTAAAATTACATCCTCTGGGTGCAGTGGCTCATACCTGTAATCCCAGCACTATGGGAGGCTGAGGTGAGAGGAGTGCTTGAGCTTAGGAATTCAAGACCAGCCTGGGCAACATAGCAAGACTCCATCTCTACAGAAAGTGTACCTGTAGTCCCAGATACTTGAGAGGCTGAAGGAGGAGGATCACTTGAGCCCAGATGGTCGAGGCTGCAGTAAGCCGAGATTGCACCATTGCACTCCAAGCTGGGCGACAGGAGCGACCTAGTCTCGAACTAAATAAATAAATAAATAAATAAATAAATAAATAAATAAATAAAATTATCCCCAGGGGATTTTAATTTATGGAGGTGACTGAGTGCTATCACAGAGGGGTCAATGACATTGAAAGAAGAACTTATTATTCAACATTTTGCAAGAGAAATAGACTCACCAAGCCACACAGGACTGCAGAAGCACCAAGTTTGGGTGAGAGGAAAAGGAGGGGTGAAGGAGAAGCTGAGGCCAGAAATGTTATCGGGGTTTCTGCGAGAAAGGCAAGGTAGGATGGAGTAAACAATTTAGGATTGGTTAGTCTGAATAAGTGTGGAGGGCTTTGGAGCAGAGGGGGTGCCTCTAGTTGCCTCCTTCCTGGCCCTCGGTTGATTTAAAGCAGGGAAAATATTGGCTTAGTGTGTGAGTTAGATAAGGAGGCAGGTAGGGGCCCAGCCTTGGATCAGCCAGTCTGCCCATGGAAGGTGAGCTCCAGGCAAGCCGTCCATCACCCCCAGGAATCATCCAGGCCTCAGGGGGCAGCCTTTCTCTGGATCTGCAAGTCTCTTGAGAGATGTCAACATAAGATAAGATATAGATATAGAAAATATCTACTCGAGTATTCCCAGGTAGATATTTGGTGGTGATTTTGTCTCCTTTCTGTCCAGCCTCCATTTGCTATAAGTTACCTTTTTACAATATAGGATTGATCATACACTTGGCCCTCTTTTCCAATCCGAAACAGTGTCCAAGCTTGTATTAAAATTATACCCGCATTAAAATTATAGAAAACATCTATATCTTAAGATATAGAAAATTTAAAAGTTGTAACTAATAGAAGGTTCTCCCCAGCCAATTGCATAAACCCAAAACTGATCATCACTCCTGCATCCATGCCCACAGATGCCCCTTCACCCTCTCTCCTTGTGTATTCTGCATTAAACCAGTTGTGAGCCTCTTGTTCTTCCCCCAAACAGGCCACAGGTCTGTCATGAACCTGTGTTAATCTCCCTATGTTCCTGCTGCCTGAGTTACCTTCCTCTCCCTGTCCAGCTGGAGAAATCCCAATTATTTTACGTCCAACTCCTTGAACTACTTGGCAAAAAGAAATTGCTGCTGCTGCTTCTGGGCTTGCACGGTCTTTTGCTCATGTCTTTATTGTAGTACTTATCACATAAGTTATATTTAATTGTTTCTGTGTGCATGACTATTTACTCTGCTACATTATAAGTCCTTTGAAGACAAGCAACCATTTTACTCTTATCTCCATATTTCCAATGTCTGGCATAGAGCACAAAGTAAGTATTCTTCCCGTGATTGTAGAATTAATTCCTTCGTTTCACTGGATGCTTGAAGTCTTGAAGGAACTTTGGGGTATTCATGCAATCACTCCCTTACACACAGCTAAGGCTAATGTTCTTTATGTAGCATACAATTACAAAGCCTTTCAGCAAGTTTAAATACAATAACACATATATGGACACTTGTTTACATTGGGGTTCTCTGGTTACAAGCCAAAAACCAGATGTTGGGGTTCTGGCTAACTTAAGCAAAATGGAAGTTATTGGAAAGCTCTTAGGAGTACACAGAATCAATCAGCAGACTGGAGAAGTGGGATTTGAAGGGGCAGGAACCCAGGTATCTCAAGGGACTAGTAAACAAGAACAAGAATGGTGTGGTAGCAAGAAGAGTTCTTCCTGGGCAGTGCTGCTAAAATAAATCAACTTGGCCCATCTTAGTCTTTGCCACTCCACTCAAGATTTAAATTTTGTGGATGGTACATCAGTTGGCATAGCTTGGGTTATGTGCCCAGCCATCAGCTTGCTGAAGCAAAAATGTCTGACTAACAAATAGTTCCACCAGACTAAATCCAATGAGACATGACAGTCCTCTAAGGGAAACTAGTGTTCTATGAGAAAGACACATTAGCCTCTGCTTGTCAAAACCCCACGAGCCTCCTCTATACTTGCATCCCAAAGTCAACTTTAACTCAACATCATAACAATTGTTACAATGCAATCACTATTAAGTCATATCATTTTTAATCTACAGTCACTCACTCAGAGTGAAATAGACCCTTAATCCAATAAAAGGGCTTTGTTATTTTTCAAAATTACTAATTTATGAGACAATAGGCTGAAAGAACATAGTGAATGAGTAGTAAAACAAATAGCCAGTGATACAACAGCATCGGAAAGCTCAAGCCATCACCACCCATCTGGATCACCACAGACGGTGATCGTTGTGGTGGCACAGTGTGTAGCAGTGGAGAAAGTGACATGCCTCTCGGGCCAGCACTGCGTTTCAGCCCATAGAGCCCCTGCACGTAGCTGCTGCAGCTGCAGTGTTGAGGGAGTCATGGCTCAATTAATGGGCATTGAAATACCGTTCCTCTAGAATTGTAGCCGGGGAACATGATCATTTACTCGGGAAAATATCTGAAACATTTTCCCTGCTGGATAGAGAGAGAAAATTAAATGATATAAAATAAACTCCTAGTTCTCCATATGTGAGCTCTCCACATTACAGATTGTCAGATCAAGAGCTATTATTTGTTACCATGGCCCTGAGCATGACCCAGCTGGTCTAGATGGGACAGTTGAAAAATTATATGGATAAAAAATACATTTCTCTGCTTATTTACATTGTGTGCTCCACAAAAGCTACAGGAATAAAGAATGTTTCTTAAACTTGAGGTTCTATTCTAGTTAGCACATTACTCTTCTTGTTCCAAATATATCCCTTCAGCCAAGTTAGAAATCCGTCTTTTCTTTTCACGGTCTGTTATTGTGTTCATCGCCAAGTTTCTTAGTGGCTATTTTCTCCAGGATGGTCCCCAAACTTTTACCTTCTCATAACAATCTCCATTCATTTTTCTTTTCTCTTTTTTTAATAAGGTATCATTTTCTCTTGTAGCAAAGGGCCAAAATGTCTTTCCTACTTTTGAACCATTTATTATTTACAGTTAGCAAAATCTCTTTTATATTGAAGTGATACATTTAAGACTCAGTTATCAAAACAGTCAGAAATCCGGCCAGTCATGTGGATAATTAGAATTGTTTTCAGGACTGTGATATTTTAACCCTTTCCTGAAATGACAGGTATGTCAGATAAGACATGTATTTCTCAAAATCTCTGTCAGAAGCTTCTGGATTCTAGAACGTACTCATAGTTTTGTTTATTTAGCAGTTCTCAAACTTTTTGATCTCTCAAACCCATTACATTACCAAAATGCAGTGAGAACTTTTGTTTATGTAGGTTACATCCATTAATATTTATCATATTAGAAATAGTGAAGAATTTTTAATGCATTTAAAGTCTTTTTTAACGTGACAATGAACTCATTACTTTCTAACATAATCGAATTTAAAAATGTTTTTCGTAGGCCGGGCGTGGTGGCTCACGCTTGTAATCCCAGCACTTTGGGAGGCCGAGGCGGGCGGATCACGAGGTCAGGAGATCGAGACCACGGTGAAACCCCGTCTCTACTAAAAATACAAAAAATTAGCCGGGCGTGATGGCGGGCGCCTGTAGTCCCAGCTACGCGGAGAGGCTGAGGCAGGAGAATGGCGTGAACCCGGGAGGCGGAGCTTGCAGTGAGCCAAGACTGCGCCACTGCACTCCAGCCTGGGCGACAGAGCAAGACTCCATCTCAAAAAAAAAAAAAAAAAAGTTTTTCGTTTTCTTTTTTTGGGGTGTGGGGGTGGGGGTGTGGACAGGGTCTTACTCTGTCACCCAGGCTGGAGTACAGTGGTATGATCTTGACTCACTGCAATGTCCACCTCCCAGGCTCAAGCAATCCCCCAACCTCGGCCACCCGGATAGCTGGGACTATAGGTGCGCATCCCCATGCCTGGCTAAATTTTTGTTTGTTTGTTTGTTTGTTTGAGACAGGGTTTTTTTGCCATGTTGCCCAGGATGGTCTTGAATTCCTGGGCTGAAGCCATCCTTCAGCCTCGGCCTTCCAAAGTGCTGGGATTACAGGCATGAGCCACTCACCATGTCTGGCCGAAAACATATTTCTAAAATAAAATGAATTAGGAGACTGGCATGCATTGTTTTACGTTTTGGTTGTTTCTTAGTGTCTGGCTTAGGAGAAGAAGGCTAGATTCCAACAGTCTGCTTCTGATCTACATCATTTTGGTTGAGATATATGAAGAAAATCCAGTCTTACACGAATATGTGGTTAGAAAGGTGAAGAGTATTTAATAGTCTTCTCAGGTAACTGGATAATCTTCTTGGGTATGACACTGAAATTCACCTAGTGTTAACTTCTCAAACAACAGCTGCAATGGGACAACCAAAACTGAGTCAGTGAACTTTCCTTCCTCTGTTACATCAAAGCCCACCAGTCTACCTCAGTCATTAAATGGCTCTTTTACCCATGTGTGATTTTGTAAATTGCAAATGTTGACAAATTTTACTATAACAATGTCAAAAAAACACACTTGTTAATATCTCCATTGATCTCAACATTCTTTTAAGTACAGGGAGACTGTGAAGCTCATAGTGGTATATACAGATTTTTGAAAATTCCGATTTTTGCTTAAAATCTTTGTGCACGCACACACACACACACACACACACACACACACATGCATGTTCAGAGGTTGCTACTTTAGAGTCTTAGAAAGAGAATTTCTTTTTTTTTTTTTTTTTTGAGACAAGAGTTTCGCTCTTGTTGCCCAGGCTGGAGTGCAGTGGCGCAACTTCGGCTCACCACAACCTCCACCTCCCGGGTCCAAGCAATTCTTCTGCCTCAGCCTCCTGAGTAGCTGGGATCACAGGTATGAGCCGCGACACCTAGCTAATTTTTGCGTTTTTAGTAGAGATGGGGTTTCACCATGTTAGCCAGGCTGGTCTCGAACTCCTGACCTTGTGATTCACCCGCCTCGGCCTCCCAAAGTGCTGGGATTACAGGCGTGAGCCACCGCACCCAGCCCTAGAAAGAGAATTTCTTAGTGATCGGAAAACATGATCATAGGTCATGATTCCTAGTATAAATGACCAGGAATCATGATCAGATCTTTCTGCAGGTAAATCATTTCTTCTGCCCACTTTCATTTTCTTGTTAAATATTTTATTATGAAAGTAATGTAAGTTCACTAAAGACAAATCATAAAAATAAACAAATAAACCATAATCCTACGAACAAAGGTAACATTGTTAACCTTTTTCAGTACATGGTACTCTTTTTCTTTATTTTTTATTATTTATTTATTTATTTATTTTAGACATGGTCTCACTCTGTTCCCCAGGCTGGAGTGCAGTAGTGTGATCACAGCTCACTGCAGACTGGATCTCCCAGGCTCAAGCGATCCTCCTGCCTCAGCCTCCCTAGTAGCTGTGACTACAGGTGTGTGTCGCCATGTCTGGCTAATTTTGTTGTTGTTTGTAGAGATGGAGTCCTGCTATGTTGCCCAGGCTGGATCTACTTTGTCTTAAGTACTCATTAGACCTGTCTAGGAAGAGAATAATAAAAAGTAGTGCATGTGCTAAATTCACTTTCACATTGCCCATTTCAATTACAACTCTTAGCCAGGTTTTTAATTTTTCTTTCTCGAAAACAATCCCATTACCTCTTCCATACTGTCCTGTAATAGTTATGGTTGCTGTATCAAATTACTATAAATATAATTACTTAATACAGCACAATTTATTATTTTACCATTGTGTAGGGTCTCACTGAGCTACAAACAAGGTGTTGGCAGGGCTGTGTTCCTCTCTAGAGGATCTAGGAGAATATCTGTTTCTTTGGTTTTTCCAACTGGAAGATGCCTGCACACCTCAGCTCAAGACCTCCTTCCTCTGTCTTCAACGTCAGCACAGCTGGATTGACTCTTCACACTGCCACCTTTCTGGTTCTTTCTCCATAGTCATGTCTCTCTCTGACCACAGCAGGAAAAGATCCGTGTGATTTGATTGAGCACACCCAGATATTCCAGATTAATCTCCTTATCTCAAATTCCTTAACCATATTTGCTAAGTCTCTTTTCCCCATATGAATCAAAATTCTTGGAAAATAAATTTTAAAAAGACTTTATTCCAATGAACAGTTTGCAAACCAGGGAGACACAGCATTTGGTATAAACTGAAGCTGTGTTCTAGGGAACAAAGAGAAAGTTTGTCTTTTATTGAGATAGTTCTTACTCAGGTTCCCACTCAAGTCTACTTATGCAAATAAAGAATTCAAACTTGCTTACTTTTGATTGGTTGGCATTTGCTGAGTTCTGATTGGTCAAACCAAGTCACAGCCTATTGATTGGTTCCGGGGGATGTAAACAGGAACAGCCAACTATGAAGTTCCCAAAGTTAAGCAGATGTGTGGGTTTTCTGGGAGTTCAAAGTACATGTGTGACCTCTAGTCAGCAAATGGCTGCTTGGCCTTAATTTGAATTTAAGCACGGTTAGCCACTCAGGATTCATTTTGAGGGATTGAACCATTCACGGTTCACACCATGTAAGGTAAATATTCACAGGATTTGAGAATTCAGGTGTGGACATCTTTGGAGATCTACTGTTGTGCCTTCTTCGTTTGTTGGCAGCATTCTGAGGAAGTTTCATTATTCTCAAAAGTAATTTATGTAATTTTATTTTATTTTATTTTATTTTTTATTTTTATTATTTTTTTTTTGAGATGGAGTCTCGCTCTGTCACCCAGGCTGGAGTGCAGTGGCGCGATCTCGGCTCACTGCAAGCTCCGCCTCCTGGGTTCACGCCATTCTCCTGCCTCAGCCTCTCCAAGTAGCTGGGACTACAGGCGCCCGCCACCACGCCCGGCTAATTTTTTGTATTTTTCGTAGAGACGGGGTTTCACCGTGGTCTCGATCTCCTGACCTCGTGATCCGCCCGCCTCGGCCTCCCAAAGTGCTAGGATTGCAAGAGTGAGCCACCGCGCCTGGCCTAATTTTAAAAGTAATATGCTAGAACTTCAACGTCTTCACTGGATTTCTTATTCATGAGTCAGTGCTCAAGCAGAGGTGTATGTCTCATTTTGTCCTAAATATATTATTTTAAGGCTTCTGTTCTAATTTCCACACTCTTTATGTATCTAGAGACAGATAGTACATACATCCCTTACTTTTATTTTGTACCTTTCGTTTGCCAATACTCTTTAAATAAACACATCATTTATGACCATCTTCAGGGATCCAAAAAAAGGTCTTGTTTATTTTGCAACTAAAATCTCTTAAATGTTAAGGCCACATGTGGTAAAATACATGTCACATTAAAATTACCATTTCAACCATTTTTAAATATACAGTTCAGTTACATTAAGTGCATTCACGTTGTTGTACAACTATCACCACTATCCATCTCCAGAACTCTTTCATCAGATAAAGCTGAAACTCTGTACCCATTAAACAATAACTCCCCACTATTCTCTCCTCTCAGCCTCTGGCAACATCCATTCTATTTTCTAGCTTTATGATTTTGATGACACTAAGTACCTTATTTAAGTAGAATTATACAGTATTTTTTTTGACAGGCTTATTTCATTTAGTACAATGACCTCAAGTTTCACCCATATTGTAGCATATATCAGAATTTTCTTCTTTTTTAAAGCTGAATAATATTCCATTGTATGTAATACCATACCACATTTTGTTTATTCAAAGTGAATACTTTCAGTGAACCCTTGTATTGCTTTCATATTTTAGTTGTTGTGAATAATACTGCTGTGAATGTGGATGTATAAATATCTCTTCAAGGTTCTGCTTTCAGTTCTTTGCAGTATATATCCAGAAGTGAAATTGCTGAATTATATTGTAATTATATTTTTAATTTTTGAGGAACCACCATTCTATTTTCCACTGCAGCTGTACCATTTTACATTCCCACCAACAGTGCACGGTGGTTCCAATTTATCCACCTCCTTGCCAACACTAATTTTCTGGGTTTTTTTTCATTCAAAATCTTTTTTTTTTGTTTTTTTGAGACAGAGTCTCTCTCTGTTGCCCAGGCTGGAGTGCAGTGGCACAGTCAAGGCTCACTGCAGCCTTGACCTCCTGAGCTGAAACGTTCCTCCTACCTGAGCCTCCCAAGTAGCTGGGACCACAGGTGCATGCCACTGTGCTCAATTAATTTTTAAAATTTTTTGTAGAGACAAGGTTTCACTATTTTGCCCAGGTTTGTCTCGAACTTCTAGGCTCAAGCTATTCTCTCATCTAGGCCTCCCGAAGTGCTGGGATAAGAGGCATGAGCTACCACTCACTGCCTTTTTTTTTTTTTTTGAGACGGAGTATCACTCTGTCACCCAGGCTGGAGTGCAGTGGCATGATCTTGGCTCACTGCAACCTCTGCCTCCTGGGTTCAGGCGATTCTCCTGCCTCAGCCTCCCGAGTAGGTGGGGCTACAGGTGCCCACCACCACCCCTGGCTAATTTTTGTATTTTTAGTAGAGGCTGGGTTTCACCATGTTGGCCAGGCTGGTCTTAAACTCCTGACCTCAAGTGATCTGCCAGCCTCTGCCTCCCAAAGTGCTGGGATTACAGGTGTGAGCCACCACTCCCGGATCTTTTTTGTTTTTTTAAATAATACCTGTCTTAATACATGTGAGGTATCTCATTGTGGTTTTAATTTGAATTTCTGTACTGATTAATGATATTGAACACTTTTTCATGTGGTTATTGGCTGTTTGTATATCATCTTTAGGGAATTGTCTATTAAAGTTCTTTGCAGCCGGGCGCAGTGGCTCACGCCTGTAACCCCAGCACCTTGGAGGGCTGAGGCGGGCAGATCACCTGAGGTCGGGAGTTTGAGACCAGCCTGACCAACATGGAGAAACTCCCTCTCTACTAAAAATACAAAATTAGCCAGGCTTTGTTGGTGCATTCCTGTAATCCCAGCTACTCAGAAGGCTGAGGCAGGAGAATCGCTGAACCCGCGAGGTGGAGGTTGCAGTGATCCGAGATCACACCACTGCACTCCAGCCTGGTTGATAAGAAAGAAACTCCATCTTAAAAAAAGAAAAAAAAAAAAAAGGCCAGGTGCGGTGGCTCATGCCTGTAATCTCAGCACTTCAAGAAGCCGAGGTGGGCGGATCACAAGGTCAGGAGATCAAGACCATCCTGGTTAACATGGTGAAACCCTGTCTCTACTAAAAATACAAAAAATTAGCCAGGCACAGTGGCGGGCACCTGTAGTCCCAGCTACTTGGGAGGCTGAGGCAGGAGAATAGTGTGAACCCGGGAGGCGGAGCTTGCAGTGAGCTGAGATTGCGCCACTGCACTGTAGCCTGGGCGACAGAGTGAGACTCCATCTCAAAAAAAAAAAAAAAAAATTCTTTTTGCATATTTTAAAATCAGATTGTTTGGTTTTTTTTTTTTTTTTGGTGTCTTGTTGACTTTTAGGAGTTCTCTATATATTTTGAATATTAATCTCTTATCAGACTTACAATTTGCAAATATTTCTTCCAAACTATGGGTTGTCTTTTTATTCTGCTGATAGTGTCTTTTGATACATAAAATTTTTAAATTTTTATGAAGTCCAATTTGTCTATCTTTTCTTTTGTTGTCTATGCCTTTCATGTCATATCCAAGATATTACTGCTGAACACAATGTCATAAAGTTTTTGCTCTATGTTTTCTTTCAAGAAGTGTTAGGTCTCACATTGAGCTTTTCATCCATTTGAGTGATTTGTTTGTATATGATGTTAGTTAAGGGTCCAACCTGATTCTTTTGCATGTGGATATCCCATTTTCCCAGCATTATTTATTGAAAAGACTATCTTTTCTCTCTCTATTGAATGGTCTTGTCACCCTTGTCAAAAATCATTTGACCATGTACGTAAGGGCTTATTTCTGGGCTCTCCATTTTATTCCATTGGTCTATCTGTCTTTCTTTATACCAATATATGCTGTTTTAATTACTGTATATTTGTACTAAGTTTTGAAATCAGGAAGTATGAATCTGTCCACTTTGTTCTTCTTTTTCAAGATTGTTTTGGCTATTTAAATTTCTTTGATATCCTATATAAATTTTAGGGTTGAGTCTTCTATTTCTGGAAAAAAACATCCTTGGGATTGTGATAGGGATTGCATGACATTTGCAGATTGCTTTGGGTATAATGGCATCTTAATATTAATTCTTCAAATTCATGAACATGGGATATGTTTCTATTATTTATGTCTTCTTTAATTTTTTTCAGCAATGTTTTAAAGTTTTCATTTAAAGATTTAATACAAATCTTTCACCTCCTTGGTTATGTTAATCCCTAAGTATTTTATTCTTCTTGATGCTATTGTAAATGGAATTGTTTTCTTAATTTTGCTTCTGGATTGTTTATTGTTAGACAAACATCGCCTTTTAAACAATGAAACAAAGGGAGTCTATATTGTCTGGAGAAGGGCAACTGAAGTGGCTGAAACAACGGGAAGAGAAACTGCACTGACAAAACAAGCCACAAAGTAGGGCCTCTTCAGTTTGTCAGGGTGTGGATTGGAAAGTCATGTATTAACAGAGCACACATAATTCTAAATCACCTGAATAAGATAAAATGGATTTGTCAGCTAATCTCAAAATGCTGGTTTTAGGAGCAGTCTCTGAAACTTGAACAAGGTCAGTACAATAAATAAGAGGAAGTCCAACCTCGCAAAGTAGGTAATAGACTAATAAAGTTGTATTTATCATTCTCTCAACCAGTACTTACTGATGAAATACACATGAGACAGACACTCTGCCAATTGCTAGGAATAACAATTAAGATAACCTCTGTGCTTAAATAGCTCTTATTAGAGTAAGGTAAACAAACATATAAACAAGTAATTACATTAGAGTATGATCTAAAACTAGATCATGAGCAGGAAACTATGAGAATGCTGGAGGTTCAATACCTACTTTGTTCTGTTTAAGGTGTGAGTATGTAAAAAATGGTGATTGGAAATGGCTCAAAGGGAAGGTGAATTTTGACTTGAATAATGAATGATGAGTTGGTTGGAGGGGAATTACCAAATTCAAAATAGCTTGGCAAAGTCTTAGGTGTGTGAATGTGCACAGGAGATTCAGCGCAGCTCATGCCCCTAAAGGCATCCCTACCAGCCTAAAGGCATCCCTACCAGCCTACTGCATCTTGGAGAGATGCAGAAAGTGAGCAGTAACCATAGCCATTGAGCCATAGATTCAGGACCAAAGATTACATATTTTTTTGCCAACCTTCTCCCCATGCCTCATCTCTCTATTTACCTCTGCCATCATTAGTAGTCCAAGCTTTTCAGGCCATTGGCTGACTCGGGACACTCATTCCCAGTCTGGTCCTGTCTCTCATACTTCTCCATCCTGCCCCAACTTTTAGTCCTTTGTCCTGTGTAATCCTGAGTTCTCACACCTCAAGTAACTTAGTACCAAGAGATAACTGTCTTCCTTGCTTTGCTGCATCCAACCATTTTTTTCCTTCCTCCTTTAAAAGCTAGAATTCCTTAGAAGTTAATGACACCAGGCTGTACCATTTGATATTCAAATTAGTTGTTATAATCTACTGGCATCTTGGGAAACCCGCCTGATTCATGAAAGGCTTTGGCTCTGGACTCAGTGAGTTTCTCTCCTTCTTATTTCATCATTATTCTTGATGACATTCACACCCAATGGCTGACCTATCTAATATTTTAGCTTACTGGCTCTTTCATCTTGTCACCTCCAATTGTGTGTCTTATTCTTCTTGGACTGCCATAACCAAATAACATAGATTGGGTGGCTTAAACAACAGAGATGTATTTTCTCACAGTTCTGGAGTTTGGGAAGTCCAAGTCAAGGTGCCAGTTGATTCAGTTTCTGGTGAGGGCCCTCTTCCTACCTTGCAGACAGTGCCTTCTTGCTGTGTCCTCACATGGCAGACAGAAAGAACAAGATTTCTCTTTATTCCTCTTCAGTCCTATCAGAGCAAGGCCTGATCCTTATGACCTAAGTCAGTCTTAATTACCTTCTAAAAACTCTATCTCTAGATGCAATCACATTGGTGTTTAGGGCTTCAATATGTGAATTTTTGGAGGTGGGACAACACAATTCAGTCCATAGCACCGTGTTTTCCTCTACCTTTTGGTGCCATCTTGGTTACCAGTTATTTTCTTTGTAGCATTCATCATGATCTGCAATTATTTTATATTGTTGTTTGTTTATAGTCAGTTTTACCTAGTAGAAGTTCTGTAAGAACTGAAACCATATCTGCCTTATCCATACTTATCCCCAGCCCTTGACATTGTTCAGGTGCACAAGTGTTGAATTAATAAATGAATGGACTACAAATTTTATGCAGGGAAAATATTTAGAAACAAAGAACAAAAGGTAATCAGAGAAAGGTTCTTAAAAGACATCATGTGCCTCTCTATGGAGCTAAATTTTCCCTTGGGGCTTTTGTGAGCATCCAGGAGATGGCCCCAAGAGATGGGAGAAAACATGCATTCTGATAAAGACTTGTATTCAAATGTTAATAGGAGCTTTATCCATAATAGCTAAAAACACTGAACACAACTCAGATATTCATAAACTGTTGAAGAGATAAATTGTGGTATCTCTATACCATGAATTACTGCTCAGCGATAAAAATGAATAAACTACTGGTCCACATAGCAATGCCAATAAATCTCAAAGCACCATGCTAAGTGAAGGAAGTCAGATATAAATTACTACACACTGTATAATTCCATTTGTATGAAATTCTAGAAAACGTAAGCCTGTAGTGACAGAACGCAGATCAATGGTTGCCAGGGACCAGGAATGCAGGCAGGGACTCCTTATAACACGACACAAGGAAACATCGTAGTATGGTGAAATATTCTATATTATATTCATGGTGAGGGTTACATGACTGCACACATTTGTCAAAACTCATCCAACTGCACACTTAAAATTGATCAATTTCATTGTATATAAATTATACCTCAATAAACCCAATTGAAAATGGATTTACAAATGTATAAACATTATAAATGGCTACTAAGAGAAACTAAGGAAAAGCAAACCTTAGGATTGATGTCAGAAACATCAAACTTGTCCTCTACCCTCTTACCCTCTTCCTTTTGAGGCCACTGTTTCCCAGGAGCACTTTTGAGATAAGAACTGTGAGATAAGATTGTTCTGGAGCAGCTCTTCTCCCTTGGGTATGGACAGGAGTGTAATGATTTATTTTCTTCCCATGAGGTCCCTTAGAGCTTTACTTCAAGTAATGAGAATTTCTGATTCTTATCAGTTTCTTTGAAAGACCTCAGAATTGCCACTGGAAACATATAATTACAAAGAAAGTAGACTCTGTGTCAGGCAGCCATGGGATCAAATCATGTTACTTTTATTTACTAATTGAGTGGATTGCTTATGTTATTAAACTGCACAAAGCCCGACTTGTCCTCTTCTGAAGATTGGATATAATAGAACAATCTCACCAAGTGATCTTAAAGATTTGCTAAGAAGTCAAGCAGTTCCTGAGGAGCAGCAGGTGACAACTGTTAGGCTGGCTTGCCAAATATCCTTGAATTTAACTGGTGAGGACACAATGAACCCAAATGTATTTAGACAGTTTATTGCTCACGAGAGGGCAGACATTGTGAGCTTCATGCAGGCATCAGCTTCCCTTGCCTGTCAGGTACATGGGGGTGATAAAGGCACCCAGGTGGGTGTTGCACACACAGTGGTTTGGAGCACTCCTGAAGAATGCCAACCTTAGGACCCCTCTGGCATTATATGGGGGCTGGCAAACCTGTCCCTCCTGCCCTTCAGAAACAGAGATTACATTTGTTATTCTGGGATGTTAGCAAATCTTCCCTGGGAGGGGAGGGTGAGGTTTTTATCTTTACTACCCAGGAATGGAGAGAGAGAGAGGACAGATAGACAGAGTCACTGTCTACCTTTACTAAACTGGAATGTAAATAAATCTGCACAAATTGACTATTGACGCTTAGACAAGGAAAAATGTAAATTCATGGAGAATTTTCTTGCAACAAGATTGAAGGAGAAAAATGAATGCAAATTACAGAGCTCAGTGTATGCTACAGAGTAATCACATAATAAATTCAGATGGTAATAATATTGACAATTATGAAGATGAGGTAACAGTGGCAAAAATAGCATATTTCTTTAAACCTGGCACCACCATTCCTCTTAGGAAATGAATTATATTTGTTGGAAAAATGTGTTAATAAGTGTTTGCAATAAAATGTGAACCAAAGAGAAGTGGATGGAACTGCTGTCTTTGAGACCTGGAAAGAAACGTGTTGTTCTAAAGTAGTATGTCTTAAACAGTGGTCTCAAGATCAGCATCAGCATTACCTGGGAGCTTAATAGAAATGCAGATTCTTTCCAGGGACAGTCAGGGGTGCTTATAGTTCCATCTACTCTAGAGACTGAGGCGGGAGGATCACTTGAGCCCAGGAGTAGTGCCAAAGTGAGCTATGATTGTGTCTGCAAATAGCTGCTCTACTCCAGTCTGGGCAATATAATAAGACCTTGTCTCTAAAACGCTTTAAAGATGGAAAACCTGCAGATTCTCAGTTCCTACTTCAGTCCCACTCAATCACAAACTGCGGTTGGGCTGAGAAATCCTGTTTTAAACAAGCTGGGTGATTCTGGTGCACACTGACGTTTGAGAACTGTTGCTCTAGAGAGAGAAAGATGGGGAGATAAGAAAAGAGGAGACAGGAGAGAGGGAGAAAATGGGAAGATGTGAGACTGGACTCTTTATGGATGAGCAGCATGAGGAATCATCAGTGGTAGACTTAAAATCCTAAGTAGTAGGCTGAGAGAAGAATTCATGTGGAATTTTTTACAAAGCAGTTTATACAGACATTACTCCTCCCTGGACTCACGGCTATCCAGTAAACACTAATACCGTGGGGCTGGGAGGGAGGTCAGCCAGGAAAGGGGCCTCACATGGTGAAAACAAAGACCAGAGTAAAGAACCAGACCTTAGGAGACAGAGGAAGCCATGAAGATAGAAACCCTGAGAGAAATGAGGCCCATTTTGGAAAGGACTTTGAATTCCATGAGCCTTAGAGCCAACTTTGTCTACAAGACAATGCACTAGAGCAGAGGGCCCCAACTCACACGTGAGCCACAATAATATTATGATGATGAGCCCAACAGATGTCTTGAGTGTTGCAAGAAAATACCAAGAGAGGATTACTGTTTCATACGACTAAAGCCTAACGAATGTGGTGATACCGTGTTTAAAAATTGTCAGAGATACATTTTCCACTTGACCTGCAGGGGTTTGGTTGTTCTATTGGCTCAGCTTATTCATATCTTTATGTTGTAAAGAAGGACTATAAGGAATAAAAGCAGCCATATGGCCTTCATTAAAGGTGGGATCAGATGAGGAATGAGAAAAGGATTTTATGGTTTTTTTTTTTTTTTTTTTTGAGATGGAGTCTCGCTCTGTTGCCCAGGCTGGAGTGCAGTGGCACGATCTCGGCTCACTGTAAGCTCCACCTCCTGGGTTCATGCCATTCTCCTGCCTCAGCCTCCTGAGTAGCTGGGACGACAGGCGCCCGCCACTATGCCCGGCTAATTTTTTGTATTTTTAGTAGAGACGGGGTTTCACCATATTGGCCAGGATGGTCTTGATCTCCTGACCTCGTGATCTGCCCGCCTCAGCCTCCCAAAGTGCTGGGATTACAGGCATGACCCACCGCACCCGGCCAAGGATTTTATAGTTCTTATCCCCAAGAAGATGAAAGCAGAAAGTGAATGCCCATTCAGCTTCGTTTGTTATTTTTAGGAGTGTTGGCCTAAAGAAAGAAATTGAGTCAAAATTACTATAGGTAGAGAGTTTATTTGGCCTAAAGTTAAGGACTGCAGCCCAGAAAATACTTCGAAGTTACCTTGGGAAGTGCTCTGGAGAACAAAGGAGAGATTGGAGCTGTTAAAGAAAAAAATGATGAATTGGGAGAGGGAGCCATGATGAAAGTATAAAAGTGGTTTGTCAGGAATCCTCATTAGTTTACAAAAATGACATTGTTAGTAATTGGCTATACATTGTTGAGCTATTAGGTATGAATTATGGTGTCCAGCATATGGCATTATTAGGCTAATTTATAGCTACTGGAGGCATCAGCCAGTCTAGAGGCCACATGACAAGCAACTTCAAAATGATTACTTAGCTCAAGGGTGTGAGAAGATGGGTGGAATATGACTGCAGTCTCATTCCAACGCCCCGCTGGGTCCGTGTTTTTTTTTTTCTTTTTTTTTTTTTTTGAGACAGGGTCTTACTCTGTCACCCAGGCTGGAGTGCAGTGGTGTGATCACTGCTCACTTCAACCTCAATGTCCTAGGTGTGGGGAAAAGAAAGAGAGATCAGATTGTTACTGTGTCTGTGTAGAAAGAAGTAGACATAAGAGACTCCATTTTGTTCTGTAATAAGAAAAATTCTTCTGCTTTGAGATGCTGTTAATCTGTAACCCTACCCCCAACCCTGTGCTCCCTGAAACACGTGCTGTGTCAACTCAGGGTTAAATGGATTAAGGGCTGTGCAGGATGCTTTGTTAAACAAATGCTTGAAGGCAGCATGCTTGTTAAGAGTCATCACCACTCCCTAATCTCAAGTATCCAGAGACACAACACACTGCGGAAGTCCACAGGGACCTCTGCCTAGGAAAGCCAGGTATTGTCCAAGGTTTCTCCCCATGTGATAGTCTGAAATATGGCCTCGTGGGAAGGGAAAGACCTGACTGTCCCCCAGCCCGACACCCGTAAAGGGTCTGAGGAGGATTAGTAAAAAAGGAAGGAATGCCTCTTGGCAGTTGAGATAAGAGGAAGGCATCTGTCTCCTGCTCGTCCCTGGGCAATGGAATGTCTCGCTGTAAAGCCCAATTGTATATTCCGTCTACTGAGATAGGGGAAAACCGCCTTAGGGCTGGAGGTGGGACATGGTGGCAGCAATACTGCTCTTTAAGGCATTGAGATGTTTATGTATATGCACATCAAAAGCACAGCACTTTTTTCTTTACCTTGTTTATGATGCAGAGACATTTGTTCACATGTTTTCCTGCTGACCTTCTCTCCACTATTACCCTATTGTCTTGCCACAACCCCCTCTCCGGGAAACGCCCGATAATGCTCAATAAATACTAAGGGAACTCAGAGGCCGGTGCCGGCACGGGTCCTCCGTAAGCTGAACGCCGGTCCCCTGGGCCCATTTTTCTTTTCCTATACTTTGTCTCTGTGTCTCTTTCTTTTCCAAGTCTCTCATTCCACCTGATGAGAAACGCTCACAGGTGTGGAGGGGCAACCCACCCCTTCACTAGGCTCAAGTGTTCCTCTCACCTTACCTCCTGATGAGGTGGGACCACAGGTGTGCTCCACCATGCCTAGCTATTTTTTCAGTTTTTTGTAGAGACGAGCTGTCACTATGCTTGTTGCCCAGGCTGGTCTCAAACTCCTGTGTTCAAGAGACCCTCCCACCTCGGCCTCCCAAAATGCTAGCATTACAGACATGAGCCACCGTGCCCTGCCTGGGTCTGGGCATTTAAAGGAGGCTTCCATTCCTCACATTAAAAGTTTATTTTCTTTCTCTCAAGGCAATGTGATCTAGTGGTTACGTGACTGGGCTTTGGGTCTAAACTGAGATTCCAATCCCAGCTCCTCGACTTTCCAGGTGTGTGATCTCATGCTTCAGTTTCCTCATATACAAAACAGGGATGATCGTGCCTGCATCATAGAATGGTTATGATGACTAAACAAGTTAACATACAAAAAATACTTAAAGCAGTACTTAGCAAATGATAACTGGTGGTACTGGTGGCATTAGCAGTAGTGTCCCAGGACCAGTACTGCGGGAAAAGCCCTTGAAAAAAAAAAGGCAATATCAATGTGTTTGGGGGAAAATAAGTGAAGAAAAGAGTTGAAAGCTTTGTTTTCTGGAGTGGCCAAGCTTAAGGAAAAACAAATCCCAACGGGTAGAGTGCGTGCTGAGAGTCACAAAGGAAAGCAAACCAAGCTGAGTTCTCAAGACCATTGCAAAAGAGAAATTGGAGAGACAGGAGGCAGGCCTGGGCTAGGGAAATGATCCTGGGCCAACGATGGCTCCTTGACAGTGGTTTCTTGCAAATCTTGAAGTAGAAAATTTAAACACACATTCAGTGTTTTCCTAGTCCAGAAATTTTTTTTTTTTTTTTTTTTTTTGAGACGGAGTCTCGCTCTGTTGCCCAGACTGGAGTGCAGTGGCGCAATCTCTGCTCACTGCAAGCTCCGCCTCCCGGGTTCACGCCATTCTCCTGCCTCAGCCTCTCCGAGTAGCTGGGACTACAGGCGCCCGCCACCACGCCCGGCTAATTTTTTGTATTTTTTAGTAGAGACGGGGTTTCACCGTGGTCTCGATCTCCTGACCTCGTGATCCGCCCGCCTCGGCCTCCCAAAGTCCTGGGATTACAAGCGTGAGCCACCGCGCCCGGCCTTCCTAGTCCAGAAATTGACCAGAGAAAAATGGAAAAAGAGAATCCTTTAGGATGTACCCTCCAAAAATGCTGTTTATACACTAATTTTTGCATAAGAAAATGGGTAATAAATGTGATTTGGTTTTCAATTACGAAAGTAATACAGTCCACCCTTAGAGACATGGTTGATTGAATCCATGGATGAAGAATCCACAGATATAGAGGCTGACTACAAAGGACTTGAGCATCTGATAATTTGGTATTTGCACAGAGAGTGTAGGCCAGTCCTGGAATATCCCCAAAACACTGAAGGAAAACTGTATACAAAAGTCTCCCCATATGTGTGAGGAATACCTTCTGAGGTCCCCAGTGGCTGCCTGAAACCTCAGATAGTACCGAACCCTATACACATCATGTTTTTTCCATCTGATAACTGAGGTGGCTACTGAGTGTCTAAAGGGCAGGGAACATCTGTGGCGTGGAGACGCTAGACAAAGGGAGGACTCACATCCCAGGTGGGGCAAAGCCAGACAGCAACAGAGAGCATGCAATTTCATCATGCTACTCAGAACACCTAGCAATTTAAAATGCATAAATTATTTCTGACATTTTCCATTTAATATTTTTGGCCTGCTGTTGACTGCAGGTAACTGAAACTGCAGAAAGTGAAACTGTGAATAAGGGGGCACTTTTATATTCCTTGGGAAATACGTAGGAGTATAAAGAAGAAAACAAAAATCATAATCTCTGTATTCAGAAGTAACTGCTATAAACACTTGTTAATTTTTAGTACACTTAAGATATATTGAGATAATATAAAATACATTATTTCCAAATTTTTCACAAATTCATTGTAGTCATTTCCCTAGGTAATTAAATCTTCTTTAGAAACAGGATTTTAAATGACCACATATTATTTTACTGAATAGATAACAATTTACTTAACCATTGACCTCTTAGTAGAAACTAGAGTACTGTTGGTTTGTTTGTTTTTGTTTTTTTAACCAAGACTAGGTAGCAAGTATCTAGAGATTCCCTTGATCATCTCTCTTAGTTCACATGACTTCCCCAAATCCAAGACTGATGAGGGAAATGAAACGTTCTGTCACCCAGGCTGGAGTGCAGTGACACGATTTTGGCTTACTGCAACATCTGCCTCCCAGGTTAAAGCAATTCTCCTGCCTCAACCTCCCGAGTAGCTGGGATTACGGGCACACACCACCACGCCCAGCAAATTTTTGTATTCTTAGTAGAGACAGGGTTTCATCATGTTGGCCAGGCTGGTCTCGAACTCTTGACCTAGTGATCTGCCCTCCTAGGCCTCCCAAAGTGGTATGAATACAGGCATGAGCCACCGTGCCCAGCCCTACTGTTGGTTTTTAACTGATTAAACGTAAAACTGGGACAGACACTGTGGCTCACGCCTGTCATCTCAGCACTTTGACAGGCCAAGGCGGAGGATCACTTGAGCCCAGGAATTCAAGAGACCAGCCTGGGCAACATAGAAAGACTGTGTATGTACAAGTCTTTTTTTTTTTTTTTTTAGTTGGGTGTGGTGGTGCTCACCTGTGCTCCCAGCTACCCAGAAGGCTGAGGTCAAAGAATTGCTTCAGCCCGGGAGGCGGAGGTTGCAGTGAGTTGAGATCATGCCACTGCACTTTAGCCTGGGCAACAGAGAGAGACCTTGTGTCAAAAAACAAAAACAAAAACAAATTTTGTTGAATCCTGTGATATATTTAAATTGCCTTCCAGAAGAGCCAGTTCACATGTATACATCTCTTCCCAGCTCTGCATTCAGTGATTTCACGTTGGTAACATGAAATTGGCCATAGTGGGGGTATTTTACATGACAGAAATTGGCAAACACTCCAAATCAGCCTGTTTTCTTCCAACTTGCTGGTTACTAAACATTTACCAGTTTACACTAGAGAAATTTACCAATTTTACTTCCGTCAATAGTGTTTAAGCATTTCAGCACTGGACACGACCATTGACAGTAGGGATATTTGTCACGTCGATATCTGAAAATAGTATCTCATTTTGTTTTAATTTTCACTTACTTTTTATGAAGTTGACATTTCTGTATTTTAGGGCATACAATGTATATCTTAAAATTATGGTTTTATTTATAATTTCCTGTTTATCTTCTAACCTAATCTATACTGATCTCTGATTAGCAACATGCATAGTAAAAACATTGCTGGATTTATCAAGTACAAGGGAGAAGATCTTAAATGAGGGATGACTTCAGCAATTATCCTAATCTTTACCCAAGCAAGGAAGATAAACTGTGCAGGTGACAGGTAACAGATGCCCTCTGGAAGCTGTATAGAACCCATGGAGGAAAAATTGTTGCCAGTATGGGCATATACAGCTCCTATTTCATTTTTTCCAACTGGACATAAAAATCAGAACTTCAGAAACAGTATTAACTGCATGGGGAAAAAAATCATCTAAAAAATCCTGTTAAAAAAAATGTGAGGTCTTATTCCTCCATTAATTTCAACACTAACTCACAGGCCCGGATAAGTATGAAAGGGAGAAGAGGAGGCTTGCACCGGCATTGCCAAAATGAGAAAACGTAAGTGGTTACACGCAATGTCTGCTGTGACTTAACTGCCTCGAATCTCATTACTGCCCCAGGACCTGGTCCTACTCACACACGCATTTTCATTTGTTTTTCCACCCCTTTCTTACTTTTTTTTTTTTTTTTTTTTTTGAGACGGAGTCTCGCTCTTTCACCCAGGCTGGAGTGCAGTGGCGCGATCTCGGCTCACTGCAGGCTCCGCCCCCCCGGGGTTCACGCCATTCTCCTGCCTCAGCCTCCCGCGTAGCTGGGACTACAGGCGCCCGCTACCTCGCCCCGCTAATTTTTTGTATTTTTAGTAGAGACGGGGTTTCACTGTGTTAGCCAGGATGGTCTCGATCTCTTGACCTCGTGATCCGCCTGCCTCGGCCTCCCAAAGTGCTGGGATTACAGGCGTGAGCCACCACGCCCGGCCAACCCCTTTCTTACTTAACCCGTGTACTTTGGGGAACGCTAACTTCTATCTCCAATTCTAGAGATGGCCCAAAGTCTCAGAGAACGTTTCATTTCCCTCATCAATCTTGGAATTGGGGAAGTCATGTGAACTAATAGGGACAATCAAGGGAGTCTCTAGACACTTTCTAGCCATGCTGGGCTGGATGAGTTCTCTCGCCCTGAGGGAGAAAGTAGGCAGCTGGCCAAATACCAGAAGCTACCTATTACCAGCCATAGGGGAAGGGAACCAGACTTAGAAGGCAGCTAACTATGGGGAAGGCCTAACAGACAGATGACGAAAAACTGTGCCTCTGATGAACTTGTTGAGCCACTGGATTAACGAACATTGATGTATATTATACTTTGGATTTCCAGGTACCTGAGCTACAAATTCCTGTGATGGCTAATTTTGTGTGTCAACTTGACTGGTCCCTGGGGTCAGATATTTGGTTAAACATTATTGTGGGTATGTCTGTGGGGGAGGTTCCGTTTGAGTTGGTGGACTGAGTAAAGCAGACAGCCTTCCCAATGTGGAGAGGCCTCAAGCAATCTATTGGAGGCCTGAATAGGACACGAAAGTGGAGTAAGAGAGAATAATCTCTCTTTGCCTGACTGTCTTTGGGCTGGGACATTGTTCTTCTGCCTCTGGGCTTGGGATGAGACTAGAGAGTATACAATGGGCTCTCCTGGTTTTCAGGCTCTTGGGCTCAGACTTGGATATATACATTCCAGACTCCTGTATATAAACTCCTATTAGTTCTGTTTCTCTGGAGAACCCAGACTCATACAATTCCCTTTGTTATTTAAGCGAAATGTGCAAGAGGAAACAGCTGATCACAGTTCTATCTAAATTTTCCTGCTGTCCATGTAAGTTTTGAGCTTCTTTCAGGCTTGTAACACAGTGGTCAAACTTTAAAATGTAAAACATATCATGTCATTTTCCTGCTCTTACCCCTCCAGTGGCCTGTGTCACACATTAATAACAATAATAATAAAACATCCAGTGCCCACCTTTGTCCTGTGGTCTGGGCCCTGCTGCCTCTATCTCTCGCCGTTAGTGTGCTCTAGACACTAAAGTGCTGGTTCAGGCTGTTGATCTTGCTACTCCTTCTACCTGGAATGCCTTTTCCCAGGATCTGCACGTTCAAGTTTCTTAATTCATTTAGTTGCCAGCTCAAATATCAATGATCAGAGGAGACTTCTCTAACCCCTTACTGTGGTCCAGTTTTTCTTGTGATACTTATCCTTACCTAAATTTACATTATTCACTTTTTAAATAGTCACTCTCACCAGAAGTTAAGTTCCAAAGGGCAAGGACTTCATATCATTTATGGCTGAGTCTCTAGTACCTAGAACATTTCCTGGCATACAATAAACAGTCAATACCTTTTAATGAAGACCATGTAAAGAAAAAAATAATAGTCTCAGGTCTTCCTTAAGAAGAAGAAGATCATCCTTAAGAAGAAGTATTAATATGTATTCCTGGCTAGTTTTCATTTTAGTAATGGGGTACACATTGCAGATTGACTGACCCAGGAGCCATTCCCAACCTGCTTCTGCCTGGCGGCTTGGCAATATTGAGGCTGTAAGAGTTAAACACTTGTTTGCCCAGTCTCCACTGCTGCTGTGCAAGAATTCTGGCCTGGAAGATTGGTGTGCACTTCTGGGAGTGCTTTTGGTCTACTAATAAGAGAAACACATAAGGCTGGCCCTGCCCTTCCTCCTTATTTCTCCTCAGAAGCTGAGTACAATCATGGTGATGGAGCATGATCTTGTGATCAAAAGGCTACAAGTCTAAGAGAAAAGTCAGGCTTCTATTAATCATCTGTGCCACCCATGCCAATGATGAGGAAATGTACTCCAACTATTGATTGAATTTTCTTTTATTTACAGTACAACAAATCAAAATAGATACACGTGCTGACAAAAGAAAGTGCAATATTCAATTCAACAAACATTTACTGGGCAACTGCTAAGTGCAAGACACTGTATTTAGTGGTAATGTGGATATAAAGACCAACAAGTCACTGTTCCTGTCCCCAAGGAGATTCTAACCCAAAGAAGGAGATAGGCCTTATAAGGTAAAATGGGATCACTGTTCACATCCCCATGCAACCATGGTCTCAAAGGCACCTACCCACTAACGCCCAGCTGGATGCGTGACATACACTGATGTGAAATAAATATGTATTGAGTAAGTGAATGTGAGATAAATTCCACTTGGGTGCATTAAAAAGACTTCAGGCCAGGTGCAGTGGCTCATGCCTGTAATCTCAGCACTTTGGAAGGCCGAGGCGGGTGGATCACGAGGTCAGGAGATCGAGACCATCCTGGCTAACATGGTGAAACGCCGTCTCTACTAAAAATACAAAAAAATTAGCTGGGCATGGTGGTGGGCGCCTGTAGTCCCAGCTACTCGGGAGGCTGAGGCAGGAGAATGGCAGGAACCCAGGAGGCGGAGCTTTCACTGAGCTGAGATCCCGCCACTGCACTCCAGCCTGTGCGACAGAGCGAGACTCTGTCTCAAAAAAAAAAAAAAAAAAAAAAAAAGACTTCAAATAAGTTTTGAATGGGAATTTAAAGGACAGGTAGGATTTTCACAGGAAGAGATGGTAGAAAGGTAGGACGGCACTTTAGACAGAGAGAACAGGAAGCTTAAAAGCATGAAGGCAGTCATAACGTGTAAGGGAGTGGCGATTGCCCATTTTCTTCAGGTAAGAAAAGAATGTGCTACTACAGGTTGAGTATCCCTTATCTGAAATGCTTGGGACCAGAAATATTCTTGATTGCAGAATTTTGTTTTGGATGTTGAAATACTTGCAGAATACATACTGGTTGAACATCTCTAATCCAAAAATCTGAAATCCAAAATGGAGCATTTCTATCGAGCATCATGTCAGCACCCAAAAAGTTTTGGATTTTGGAGTATTTCGGATTTGGGATTTTTTGATTTGGGAAGCTCAAATTGTATCAGAAATTTTTTTCTCAACAGCCCTCTGTCATGGCACCAGTTGAAATTACCTGGAGATTGAGTACAGAGAATCAACATTAAGAAATTAGTCAGGAGAGAAACAAACTGAGGAGACTGACAAGAAGCAAGAATCAAGGTAGGAGAAAAGCAAAGAAACTGTGGGCTCTTGGAAGTAATGGGAGCAAAGCCCTTCAATGCGGAGATACGTCAAATGCTATGTTATACTACATTTGATTCTGCAGGTAGCTCAGAAAGATGGAGCTAGAAAAGTGATCAGTGAATGTAGTGATTTGACAAGAACCATTACAGTGGAGTGGTGGAAATAGAAGTCCAATTATTATTACTTTTGGAGGCAGAGTCTTGCTGTGTTACCCAGGCTGGAATGCAGTGGTGTAGTTAGAGTTCACTGCAGCCTCAAACTCCTGGACTCAACTTATCCTCTCACCTCAGCCTTCCAAGTAGCTGGGACTACAGGCACGCACCACCATGCCTGGCTAATTTAAAAAATTTTTTTGTAGAGATGAAGTCTCACTATGTTGTCCAGGCTGGTCTTGAACTCCTGCCTCAAGCCATCCTCCTGCCTTAGCCTCCCAAAATGCTGGGATTATAGGTGTGAGCCACCACATCTAGACTGGACGTCCAATTGGAATGGACTGTAGAAAACACAAGGTGAGAAAATGGAGCAGCATGTATAGGCAGATGTTTCAAGAAGTTCCTCTGTGAATGGGGAGTTGGAGAGAGATGTAGGATAAAGGGAAAGTTTTTTGAAAACTACATTTATATTCAAATAGAAATGATTCAACAATGAGGGAGAAATAGACAAAGCGAGAGAGAGAAAGAAAGAAGAAAGGGTCATTGCAAAGGCTAAATTGTTGGGAAGAAAGGAGAAGTTGGCCTTTGATAGGAGCAAATATACCTTAAAATAGCGGAAATGAAGACAAAGCATAAGAGGGCAGATGCTAGGGTGGATGCTTTGGTGAGGGGAGGATGAGGGAGCTCCAGTCTCAGTTCTCTCAATTCTCCACAAACACAAACTGTTATAGAGGAAGTGAGTCTCTTCTGAGTTATTGTTCAAGACAATCCCTTTGATTGTGTTTCTTCCCTTCTTTCTGCCAAAGAGAGACAAAATCGGACACTAGTTCAAATGGTAAAGACAGATTTTAATCAGTAATACATTATTGCAATAGGGGACAGGAGTCAGCACGAATTCAACTTTGATTTGTGCAAAGGTGGATGGACATTTTTGAAGTGAAAGTGAGGGAGTAGGGAGGGGGAAATCAGGGGCTGAATACAGTAAGGGAATTAAAAATCTAGAAAGGGTTGGTCAGTGTAAATGTGATTAGATCAGCTGTGTCCACTAGCTGGTCATTATTGAAGTTGAGATTCTGTTTTCTCACAGAGCCTGTAAGACAAGGCCCTATACTTCCTGATGATTACATTTCAAAGGAATAGATTTCAGGTCCTTGAGAAAGACACTGTGAGTTGTAGGAGACACATATACATCTTAAAGGGACAGAGGAGTGATTCACAATTGTAAGCCCTTTTTGGTAAATGTTCTAAGAAAGGGTGGTCAGAGTACACCCTTTACTATGTCAGATGTTGGCTTTACTATCTCAGATGGGGCTTATGTCAGATGTTGGCTGGAACAAATAGTAAATTCTTTTTTTTTTTTTTTTGAGATGGAGTCTTGCTCTGTCACCCAGGCTGGAGTGCAATGGCGCTATCTCAGCTCACTGCAACCTCCACCTCCTGGGTTCAAGCGATTCTCCTGCCTCAGCCTCCCAAGTAGCTGGGATTACAGGCGCCCGCCACCACGCCTGGCTAATTTTTTGTATTTTTAGTACAGATGGGGTTGCACCATGATGGCCAGGCTGGTCTCAAACTTCTGAGCCCAAGTGATCCACCCACCTTGGCCTCCCAAAGTGCAGGGATTACAGGTGTGAGCCACCCGTGCCCGACACAAGTAGTAAATTCTTTTAATTGCTTTGAGCTTTCTCAGACAGGTACATTAAGTGGGACTGGGTTATCCTAGGGATGTAGCCTCAAGCTGTTAGAAATTATGTTTGTTTGTTTAAGTCTTTTAATGTGGGGAATGGGGACTGGACTAAATTATTTGTGCTGGTTTTTATAGGCCAAGGTTGAGGCCTAGTTGAGAAGTAGGCTCAGAGGAATTTGGCTAGAGTTGGGTTAAGGAGAGATTCTTTAACAGTCTCTACCTATCAGATCACATTTAATCTTCCTCTAATGTTTAACTTCAGGAAGATAACTTACATTTTGGATTTTCGTTGTTGTTGTTTTTTTTCCTTATTCCAACCAAATTAATCTCTCTCCTCTGAACTCACAGAACCTTTTGTATACTTCTCATAAAGAAATTTATCATGTACCTTTTGGCAAATTTTATTACCTTATTTCATTGTGTACCTGCTCATGTATTTATTTCTTAGCTACCAGACGGCATCGCAATTTCCTCCAGGAATGTTGACCTAATGTGTTACAGGTTCTGCACAGCACTTGGACACATGGAAGGGACTCAGTCACAGTCAAAGGGTACCCAGGCACCTTCATTCATTCCCAAAATTTTTAATGGGTGTGCTCACTATACATAGCATTTTGTCCAGTGCTGCTAGGGGTCAAATTCAAAAGACCCAGCCACAGTTTTTATTCTTGGTTTCCCTGCCTTCTCTTCACAGTCCTGCGACTTACTAGAGAAAGCTGAGATGTACCTTTACCTTGAAGCTTTTAAAAATGTAACCCTGCAAAACCTGATCCTTAAGACAGTATGAGATATGTTTCCACAAGCATACAATTTAGAGGTTTGGATCCTTTTGTGGTTCATAAGTGTGATGATTGGGTGTTCATGTGCAGCTGTGAGATGTGCCACCCTTGAACCTTGTTACGAGTCCGGCACATTACCTGTTTAACGTGAAAAAGAAACTTAGAGGCTTGTTATTCAAGAATCCCTCAAAGGTAAACAATCAAAGGCTCATTCTCAGCATATATGAAGTTATAACCACATTGAGATACCACTCATACCCACTAGAACAGCTCTAAACAAAAGTCAGGTAATAACAAATACTGGTGAAGATGTAGAGAAACTGGAACCCTTCTACACTGCTGGTGGGCATGTTAAATGGTACAGCCACTTTGGAAAACAGTCTGGCAGTCTCTCAAACATTTAGACATGGAGTTACCATATGACCCACGGTTCTATGGGGGGCAGGCCTATACAAATCTATCTCAAAGTCCCCGGATGCCGGGAGGTGGAAGAAAGAGGCCGACAAATAAAGTTCCTTGGGAAGAAACATTTAATAGCGACTAAGGAACAGAAGCCATGTCCATATCTGTGTCTTGGGCAGCAAGATGAGATGGTGGATTGCTGTGCTATTAACCCCCAGACTCATTGCTTTTTTTTTTCTCTTTTGAGACAAGGTCTCTCTTTCTCTCTGTATTGCCTAGGTTGGGGTGCAGTGGTACTATCATGGCTCACAGAAGCCTCAAACTCCCGGACTCAAGTGATTCTCCTTCCTCAGCCTCTCTGGTAGCTGGGACTATAGGTGTGTGCCACTGCACCCAGGTGATTTTTATTTTTTATTTTTTGTAGAGACAGGGTCTTGCTTTGTTGCCCAGGCTGGTCTTGAACTCCTGGCTTCAAGCAATCCTCTAGCCTCAACCTCCAAAAGCATTGGGATTACAGGCATGAGCCATCACTCTAGCCCCTTAGGGCTTATATACCATAGGGGAGGGGTGGTTCAGAAGGGATGTGTAGGACAATTGAAGTATAATAACATCAAGTTGTTTGAATTAAGGACAGAACATACTGGGTAGATACCTGCTCTTACACAAGCAACAACAGATAAAGTAGAAATCTTAGAGGCCTTCCCAGAACAGGGGTCAATCAGAAGCCAACATGGAGGATTAGCTTCCAAGATGGAGCTGCTGTTGCCTCCACATGCAGCAATTCCACTCTTAGATTCCAATTCCACTCAACAGAAATGGAAACATAGGTCCATAAAAAAACTGTACACGACTGTGTACAGCAGCCTTATTCACAATAGCCAAAATGTGGAAACAACTGAAATGTCTATCAACTGATGAATGGATAAACAAAATGCAACAGAATATGCTCCAGCAATCTAAAGGAATGAAGTACTGTACAGATACATGCTACAACATAGATGAACCTTGAAAGCATTACGCTAAATGAAAGAAGCCAGACACAAAAGGCCACATATTGTATGGCTGAATTTATATGAAATATCCAGAATAGGCAAACCCATAGAGATAGGAAATTGATTATTGTTTGCTAGGGCTGGGGTTTGGAGGGTAGAGTTAGGAAGAGTGATAGCTAGAGGGTAGGGGTTTCTTTTACATGTGATGAAAATGTTCTCAAATTGTGGTGATTGTTGAACATATCTGGAAATATACTAAAAATCGCTGAATGATACATTTTAAATGGTTGACTTGTTTGGTATGTGAGTTATATCCCAATAAAGCTGTTATATATAAAAAAAAAAGTCATGCGACCAATTATTTCAACAATCAAGAGACTGTGTTAAAGATTCTTTGCTTGGCCAAACTTCAGTTAGGCTTCGGAATCTTCTCCCAGGTCCTTGTGTGCACTTCCTTATAAATGCAGTGTTAGGAAGTAACACTGCCACGGCAGTTTAGCAAGAATCCCCCACCCTCCATATGTGATCAAAATTCTTTACTCCCTACCCTTGGTATCTGACCCCCTGGCCTGCCTTCGCTGGGACTCCTGTTAGGTTGGTTCAGCCAGAATTCCCCCCAGAATTGATGTTTCCTCTTAGCAGTTTTCTGAACACCTGCTCCCTGCTCCTTGGCTATAAATCCCCACTTATTCCTGGTGTATTTGGAATAGTTACGATCGAGTTGCCTTCACCCCTTTAACTTCCGTCTTTTTTTTTTTTTCACAGGACCCAAAACGTTGTTATTTCAAGTCCTTGTGGCCAACAGATTGGTGGTTTATGTACCAGCATCCCTTTTTATGCGTAAAATATTTAAAACGCAGCCTGCAATGGTTGGTAAAGTGGTGAAACGTTTAGTGTGTGAGGTCGGATCCTAGTCTGGCCGCTGGTCCTGGCGATCCTCTGAGGCGGCCTGAGTTTGGGGCGCCTCGTGTCACCGCACGCCCCTCCTCCGGGCCTGAGTCACGGTGCCGCCGGAGTCCCCACGCGAGGATGCTGCGGTGAGCGCGGCCGGGACGCCGCGTCGGGCTCTCGGCCGCCCAGCGGCGCCGCACTGGAAGCCAGGACGGCAGCCGCGCGCTCCCCAGCCGGACACCAAGCCCGCCCTCCCCCGCTCCTCCGGACCTCCTCGGCAGGCGGCGGCGGGGCCTGCCTGTGTGCTCTGCGCCCGCCCGCGCCTGCCCTCCATGGCGTTTATCCGGAAGAAGCATCAGGAGCAGCAGCTGCAGCTCTACTCCAAGGAGAGGTGCGCGCCCAGCTGAAGAAGGGCCCAGCCGGGGGCCTGGTCGGGGCCGGTCGTGGGGACGCCGGCTGGAGATCTGAGGGACGGGAGGCGGCGTGGGGGCCGGGCACGGAGGCAGGGGCCGGACGCGCGTCCAGGGCCTGGGCTGGGGGCTGTGGCGGAAACCTGAGGTCCGGGTGAGAGGCCGGGGGCCTGGTCTGGGCCGGAGCCTGCCGGGGACAGGAACCGGATGTCGGGCCAGGCGAGATTCCACCGCGGAGCCGAGGCACGCCGAGCCAGCTTGCAGTGCAGGTCCCGGCGGCCGCGGGCAGCTCACCCGGAAGGCCGCGCGGGGTCCGGGCGTGGGTCCCTACCCGGGCGCCCAGCACGCGAGCCCGGGCGTTCGCGGGGGAGGGTGAGTACGCTGCCCGGCGGGCATCCCCTTTCTAATCCTTCCCCTTAATCGGGTCCAGGCACTCGGCGCCGGCGCCGCAGAGTTGGTCGCCGGGCGGCACCGAGCAGGCCGGCGACCACCCACTCGCATTGCCGCGCCTTTTTCTTGCCGACTCCTTTAGACACAGGACTACCTCCATGCTCTGGAAGGCTGGGAGGAGGGCCGCCAGAAAGGCCTGATTCTGAGGAAAGCCAAGGTCCTGCCTCCCAAACACTTGCTCCCCGCGCAGTGGACCTTGTGTTGGAAAACTTTGCAGTCGAAATCGCGGTGCGGCAGCGGAGCACTCACTCTCATTGGCATCCCAGTAAGGATTTGGGATCCCTCGAGCTAAAATGGTCTCACAGCAGTTCCGTTTCAGAGATTCTGGACCTGTCCCCACGGGAAGTCTTATAAGAAAGCTCACTTCGGCTCTATGTATAGATCCCAGAGCATTTTTGGTGACAGAAACAACTTGCTGGGTCTGCAGCTCAGATGCCAAAAGGAAAGGGGGGCTGAATCATTTTTACAAACACACTGTTTTGATTGAGAGAGCTACAGATCTTCCAGTGCTGCTAGCCTGTCACGTTGTCTCATCAGTGAATACCAGCAAAACAGGTTACACGTGGGAATACAAGCGCAGACTTCAAGATTTGTCTACACTTGTTTTATAAGGGTTGACTCGACCCCTTTGATCCAGACATTCATCCCTCTCTAATCTGTAATGTTGGTCTAACCAGTGTGTCCACAGTACGAAATGTCATTTTTCTACTGTAGAGAAGAAGATACGATACACAGAAAACATATCTCAGATATGGCTTTCAAAAATGTTTTTGGTGATGTGATTAGGTTTTAGTCACAGAAAGGGTTGTTTATTAAATAACTGAGCCCTAACTATGTAACTCACACTTAGGGATGCCCTTCTAATTTTGTAATGCATTTTTCTTGTGGAAAGAGCTTGAGTGGAGTTTCGTTGTTTAGTACCAACAATATTAAGACTTGTTGGTGCTCTGTACTGAGTGGGTGAACATTCAGATTTCAATTGTGAGAACTTTGACACACTTTAATTGCCATCATGTTGTATGATATGAGTCATTCGTGCCAATACTGTGGCCTCTTTGATATACAGGGAAACGTTTTTGGTTCTGGCTGTTATTTCGATGAAGTAATTTGTGTTCAATTTGGCTAGCTCATACAGCTCCGTGGTGTCACACAAACCTTGAAACCTGTACTTATATTTCCATGTATATGCTGCTTTGTTAGAATTCATTGATCAGACAACAACATGGTAGCCTGGCAGTGTTCAGAGAGAACTCTAGCTCTCGCAACCAAAACATTTATCTATCCAGTCAGGAGGCGTCAACTGTTCCTGAGCATCAGTCATCTGAAAAAGTTGGCGCCATGTGTTTTATATTTATTTGAATTATAACTTGCTGAGTGCCCAAATTGTTTAGTGCTCTGCCCCATGGCTTTGCAACCTGGGCTGATGGGCATACTCCATTCAATGCATAGAGTACGCCTTTGAATGACAGGAATTTATCTCACATCAGGTATCCCCTAGAATCAAGGAGTCTCTTTATAAATCTTAGAATTCATTCTGAAACAGAAGAATATTTCAAGGCAACTTTATTAAGCCCCAAATTTACCATTTCTGCCCAGATTTTTCCTGGTTTATCCCCTTGCATCAATAAACACAAATTAGCAAATGGATTGGACTGGTCATTGGCTCCAGCTTACCCAAGAAAATTGTTACTTTCCTTGGAAAACTTGAAGAGGGATTGTTTCAGAGGTTACCCATGAGAGGCCTCAACCTGTTCATTGTAAGTTCACTGGTGGCTCTCATGCTAATTAAGGGATTTTAGATTTCCAGAGCTACCAAATATTGACCCCAGAAAAGAAACTTGAAATGAGCATTTATTTCTCTTATTGTTAGGTTGATGTACTTTGATATTCCTGTGAAAGCAGAAGCATAGAGACTGACTAGGAGATTCTTGCATTGGTGGTTTAAACCAAGGTGGTGGCAGAATAAATGGAGGAAAGTGGAGGGATTCTAGATGTTTTTAGGAAGTGTGATTGACAGGTCTTGGTGTGGTGTATTGTATGTGAGAGGTGATAAAGTAAGAATTACAGCTAGAATTATCTCATAAAATACAGCACACCCAGTTAAGTTCGAATTTCAGATAAACAATGAATAATTTTTTTAGTATAAGTAAATGCGATAGTATATGCAATATTTGGTATATACTTATACTAAAATTTTTTTTTAGTATAAGTAAATGCGATAGTATATGCAATATTTGGTATATACTTATACTAAATTTTTTTTGTTTTTTTCAGACTGAGTCTCACTCTGTTGCCCAGGCTGGAGTGCAGTGGCGTGATCTCGGCTCACTGCAAGCCCCGCCTCCCGGGTTCACGCCATTCTCCTGCCTCAGCCTCCCGAGTAGCTGGGACTACAGGTGCCCACCACCACGCCCAGCTAATTTTTTGTATTTTTAGTAGAGACAGGGTTTCGCCATGTTAGCCAGGATGGTCTCGATCTCCTGACCTCGTGATCCACCCGCCTCGGCCTCCCAAAGTGCAGGGATTACAGGTTTGAGCCACCACGCCAGGCCCTTATACTAAAATTTTTTAAAGTATATTATTTATCTGAAGTTCAAATATAACTGGGCATATGATATTTTTATTTGCTAAACATGGAAATTCTACTCTCAGACTTCTGATTTGAATAACTATAAAGTGGTGCCATTTAATGGTGATGTTTATAAATAAATGTTTTGGTAATTTTAAGGATTAGAAAACAAACAGACACTTGGCCATTCAAAATAAGTATACTTATATCCTGGTTAAGATTTAGGTGGCAGGCCAGACACAGGGCACTGCCTGTAATCCCAACACTTTGGGAGGCCAAGGCGGGAAGATCACGAGGTCAGGAGTTCGAGACCAGCCTGGCCAATCTCTAATAAAAACATAAAAATTAACCAGGTGTGGTGGCATGCGCCTGTGGTTCCAGCTACTCAGGAGACTGAGGCAGGAGAATTGCTTGAACCTGGGAGGCGGAGGTTGCAGTGAGCTGAGATGGCGCCATTGCACTCCAGCCTGGGCGACAGAGCGAGACTCTATCTAAAAAAAAAAAAAAAAAAGATTTAGATGGCAGGAACCATATTGATTTTATTGTTTTTTAAAAATGTCCTGTGCACGTGTTGGTGAGGGTAAATTGAAAACATTTTTTAAAGGCAATTCACATGTCTTCCTTGGATTTGTCAGGGATGGCAGGTGTATACAGTAGGTAAGTAGATGAGGATATTATACAAACTTTCTATTTAAGACATTTCTATTTTAATATGAAATATATTAAAAGGTGGGAAGATCGCTCGAGCCCAGGAGTCCAAGGTTACAGTGAGCTATGGTCATACCACTGCACCCCAGCCTGGGTGACACAGTGAGACCCTATCGCAAAAAAAAAAAAAAAAAAAAAGACATTTCTATTTTATGATTTACAAGTAGACTAAAGTAGGCAAATTGTTAAATTTTTTTGCTTTACTATCCACTGTGGAGTGTTGGGATGACAGCTATTTCTTGGGTAATGTAGAAATTTAGATACTTGCCCAGCTGCCATGGCTTACACTTGTAATCTCAGCACTTTGGGAGGCCAAGGCACAAGGATCGTTTGAACTCAGGAGTTTTGAGACCAGCCTGGGCAACATAGGGAGACCTTGTCTCTATTTAAAAAATAAATAGGCCAGGTGTGGTGCCTCATGCCTGTAATCCCAGCACTTTGGGAGGCTGAGGTGGGTGGATCACTTGAGGTCAGGAGTTCGAGACCAGCCTGGTCAACATGGTGAAACCCTGTCTCTACTAAAAAAAAAAAAAGGAAAAAAAAAACTAGCCGGGTTTGGTGGCACACACCTGTAATCCCAGCTACTCGGGAGGCTGAGACAAGAGAATCGCTTGAACTTGGGAGGCAGATGTTGCAGTGAGCTGAGATTGTGCCATTGCACTCCAGCCTGGTCAACAGAGTGAGACTGTTTCAAAAATAAATAAATACATAATAAAAAAGAAATTTAGATAGTTGAGATATGTTTTCTTCTGAGGAAGAGTCATAGTTTTATCTCTATAATGTCATAAAATAAATTCTTAATTGTGGTTTGTAAGTTCCACAGATTTCCACTCAAGGATGGAAATTAGTGATCTTGAATTCTGTATTTGGTGCCTACATATTACATTAATAGTTTAACAGGCACTTTGAGGTTTCAACTTTTTTTCGGACATTCCATGAGCGTATAATACTCTTGATTATGCTAATATTAACTTTCTTTTTTTTTTTTTTTTTTTGAGATGGAGTTTCCCTTTTGTTGCCCAGGCTGGAGTGCAATGGCACAATCTTGGCTCACTGCAAACTCCGCCTCCTGGGTTCAAGCAATTCTCCTGCCTCAGCCTCCCAAGTAGCTGGGATTACAGGCATGAGCCACCATGCCTGGTTGATTTTATGTTTTTAGTAGAGATGGGGTTTTTCCATGTTGGTCAGGCTGGTCTCGAACTCCCAACCTCAGGTGAGCCACCATGCCTGGCCTAATTTTCTTTTAATCAATATATTTGTTTAATCAATCGTGTCTATATTTATTTTATAAAAAGCACTTGGCGAGAGGGCAAAGTGATTGTGATACTTCGGTTTAATCTTTCATTTCTAAGGCTTATCATCCCAGTCTTTTCAGATCTGTTTGTGGGATATACCAGGTGTTGAAAATCGAGATAAGTGGAGATAAAGTCAGGACTTTTTAGTCAGGAATGCCGATAGGTCCCAAGAAATCTACCTATGACTTAAATAAATAGGGTTTTTTTTTTCTCACATGAAAAACAGCGGGAGAGGAAATAAATGTTGCAAATTTCTTGGTTAATTTAGACTCCATATTGACTTTACCCAAAGTGTATTACTAGCCTATCCACTTACTTCCCTTTTATCTCAAATTAACCTCTTCCAAAGTGGCTACCATGGAGCAGTCACAGGAATCTACCCATAAATGGATTTTGAGTATGTAAGCTATATAATTTTCATTAAAAATTTTTTTAATGTGATATAAAATAGGAATGGTCATTTAAGGAATTCATTGCTATTTTTCTTCTAAATACTATTGTCATTTCATCTTTTAACCATCAGATATTTAGAATTGTGTCTTAAAATGTCCAATTCATAGATTTTGGAAATTATCTTTTTGTTGTTTTTTTTGTAACTTGTATTCAATAAGTAATTTATAATTGTTGTCTTCTTGGTGAGTTGAATTTTTTATCAATACATAATTGTGTCCAGAATTGATGGGTTCTTGGTCTCACTGACTTCAAGAATAAAGCCGTGGACCCTCACGGTGAGTGTTACAGTTCTTAAAGGCGGCGTGTCCAGAGTTTGTTCCTTCTGATGGTTGGATGTGTTTGGAGTTTCTTCCTTCTGGTGGGGTTCGTGGTCTCGCCGGCTCAGGAGTGAAGCTGCAGACCTTCGCCGTGAGTGTTACAGCTTTTAAGGCGGCGCGTCTGGAGTTGTTCATTCCTCCCGGTGGGTTTGTGGTCTCGCTGGCTTCAGGAGTGAAGCTGCAGACCTTCGTGGTGAGTGTTACAGCTCATAAAGGCAGTGGGGACCCAAAGAGTCAGCAGCACCACGATTTATTGCAAAGAGCAAAAGAACAAAGCTTCCACGGTCTCGAAGGGGACCCCAGCGAGTTGCCACTGCTGGCTGGGGCAGCCTGCTTTTATTCTCTTATCTGGCCCCACCCACATCCTGCTGACTGGTAGAGCCGAGTGGTCTGTTTTGACAGGGCGCTGATTGGTGCGTTTACAATCCCTGAGCTAGACATAAAGGTTCTCCAAGGCCCCACCAGAGTAGTTAGATACAGTGTTGACTGGTGCATTCACAAACCCTGAGCTACACATAAAGCTTCTCCACATCCTCACCAGACTCAGGAGCCCAGCTGGCTTCACCCAGTGGATCCCCCATCGGGGCTGCCAGTCCTGCGCCGTACGCCTGCACTCCTGCACTCCTGCACTTCTGCACTCCTCAGCCCTTGGGTGGTCGATGGGGCTGGGCGCGGTGGAGCATGGGGCGGCGCTTGTCTGGGAGGCTCCGGCCCACAGGAGCCCACGAAGGGGGTGGGAGGTTCAGGCATGGCGGGCTTCAGGTCCCGAGCCCTGCCCCGCGGGAAGACAGCTAAGGTCCTGCAAGAAATCGAGCCAGCGCCGGTGGGCTGGCACTGCTGGGGGACCCAATACACCCTCCGCAGCCTCTGGCCTGGGAGCTAAGTCCCTCATTGCCCGGGGCCGGCAGGGCCTGCGGGCTGCTCGGAGTGCGGGCCGCCAAGCCCACGCCCACCCAGAACTCCAGCTGGCCCGCAAGCACTGCGCGCAGCCCCGGTTTCTGCTCGCGCCTCTCCCACCACACCTCCCTGCAAGCTGAGGGAGCTGGCTCTGGCCTTGGCCAGCCCAGAAAGGAACTCCCACAGTGCAGCGGTGGGCTGAAGGGCTCCTCAAGTGCCGCCAAAGTGGGAGCCCAGGCAGAGGAGGCGCCGAGAGCGATCGAGAGCTGTGAGGACTGCCAGCACACTATCACCTCTCATAATGACCTCTTCACTTCTAGTAATTTTTTTTCTATTTTGTCTGATTAATATAGCTATATCAGTTTTCTTTTGGTTATTTGCTTTGTATGGGATTTTCCATTGTTTTACTTTTCACTATTCTGTGTCTAAATAGCTTATACTTGGACTTTTTTTAATGATTCATTTTGATAATTTTTATCTTAATAAATTAGTTTAGTCTGTTTACATTTATTATTACAAATATATCTGAATTCATTTTTTACTTTTTAGTTTTGTTCTTTTATTTTGCCTTCCTTCCCTTCTTCCTTTGGATTAAATAAGGCCCCCTTGCTCTCTTTCATGTTTCCCCGAAGAGTATGGAAGTGTTATATATTTTATTTGTTTTTCTAATGCTTATCCTTAAAACGTTAGCATATTAAATTTAAGATCTGAAGCTAATCATTAGCTTTAATCTCCTCTCTACCACTGTAAGAACCTTGGAACACTTAACTCCTGTGCCCCCATCCTCAATTATAGTCTGTTATTGTCCGGTATTTTTTATCTCTATTTTAAACCTACAGATTGTACATTACTAATTGCCTGGTTAATGCTTCTGTAGTTTTACATGCATATTTACCATTGTTTTTGTTCAGTATTCCTTCTTACATGTCATATCCTCATTACAGAATTATTTTCTCTTTCCTGAAGAATATCCTTTAGAAGTTCCTCTGATCGGGGTTGGATGATGATATAAACCACCTCTGTTTTTGTCTGTCTGAACATATCCTTATTTTGCTTTTGCTTTGAAAATCCGTTTTCCTAGATGTTTAATTCTGTCAGCATTTTGATGATTATCCAAACAAAGGCAAAGGGCCAGGGAATATGCACCAGACTTGCTGGAGTGCTCTGGGGTGTTGCGGGATACGTCACAGAGAATGGTCGGTGATAGTTGTGCCTTGTCCCCCTGGGGCAACATTCAGCTACCTGGCTGGGCCAACTTCAGACTTCAGGAGAAACCAGCACTCCAGGGAGTGACCAGGGGCCAGAGTACAGTAGGACCATACTGTGATGGAACCTTGGCTCACTCATCCTAGCTCAGCATTTGTGGCTGCAGGATATCCTCTCCTCCTTGCTAGCTTGATTGGGGCTAAATCTGTATAATGTGGCAGAGTTTGTTCCTGATGGGGGAAACACTAACCTTTTTCCTGGCATGGTTAGGGGACTGGGGTTTAAGCCTTGTGGTTGATGAGGTTTGATTGCCTTACACACAGTCATAGCAGTTTTCCCTGAAACTTTGCAGGAGGCCACCTTCTCTTCTGGGAGACCAGCCTGCAACAAACCAATATTGTTAAGTCTAATTGTTCTTTGGAGGTAATCTGTCTTTTCTCTGGCTGCTTTTAAGATCTCCTCTCTGTAATGTTTTGCTGTCTAGATATAGATTTTTTTTCTTCATCTATCCTGCTTGAGTTTCCTAAAGCTAAAATAGTTTTGGAAAATTTGGAGCCAAGCTGAGCTAAGGCTAGAACAAATGTTCTCTGATCCAAGTCCAACCTCTTTTCCACTGTACCATACTGCTTCTATTTTAAATGCTAGGTTGTGGGCTACTGGCCAGTGCTTATTTTTATGGTATCCTTGAAATTTAGACTGATTCAGGAATGAATGAAGCCTGTTTTATGTAGATATCAGAATCTTGTTAGTCAAAGTGTGGTCCACAGGCCAGCAGCGCATGTATGCCTGGAGCTTGTTAGAAATGCACATTCTTGGCCGGGCGCGGTGGCTCACGCTTGTAATCCCAGCACTTTGGGAGGCCGAGGCGGGCGGATCACGAGGTCAGGAGATCGAGACCACGATGAAACCCCGTCTCTACTAAAAATACAAAAAATTAGCCGGGCGTGGTGGCGGGCGCCTGTAGTCCCAGCTACTTGGAGAGGCTGAGGCAGGAGAATGGCGTGAACCCGGGAGGCGGAGCTTGCAGTGAGCCGAGATTGCGCCACTGCGCTCCAGCCTGGGTGACAGAGCGAGACTCCGTCTCAAAAAAAAAAAAAAAAAAAAAAAAAAAGAAATGCACATTTTCAGGCCTCACCCTGGAGCTGCTGCCTCGGAATGTGCATTTTAACAAGATCCCCAGATGATTGTGTTGCAAATCAACCTGTGTGAAGCGTTGCTCTAGATAATAGTAATTCAGCATTCATCTTGATTTTTTATTTGTTTGTTCCTTCCAGCTGAACTTCCTTCTTTAACTTCTTGATAGTACACATAAAAAGGCTCAGGGAAACCTCCTGCCCTGCACTATGACCCTTGATGAGGAAACTGGAGGACTTTGAGAGCATAGATGACATTTTTACCATTTCTTCTCATAAATTGCTGAGACTTGAAAATAGAATTGACTGGCTTTATGGATGGTGTCAGTGAAAGGGATTTTGATATCTGAACCATCTTGGTTGGAAGTCACTGCATCTCACATAGTCGGGGAGAATGTAATTTTCTGAAGTCTAGCTGAGTGATAGAAAGCTTTAACCTAATTACTGAGGGGAAGGGCTAAAAAAGCCAGATGAAAGAGTGAAATTGTTTAAATTCATGAGAACTCTTTCTGGGAGGGAAGAAGGGCCAGTAATTTAGAGGAGAAAAC